>NC_056732.1:161338284-161500784 GCF_019279795.1 Protopterus annectens | reverse complement strand
GTTCTCAACTATGGCGCCCAGTTTGCAGTCATCTGCAAATTTTGTCAGCCATAATCCTCCTGTGTTTGCTTGTACATCTGAAAAGTAGATGCCGAACAGGAGAGGGCCCAGGACTGAGCCCTGTGGGACACCACTTGAGACAGGATTTGAGTCTGACATGGCGCCAGCAACTCTGACCCTGTGGGTTCTGTCACTTAGCCAATTTGCAACCCATCTTGTGACGTATGGGTTTACATTTAAGCTGATGAGTTTTTCAATGATACCCGAGTGGGGTATTGTGTCGAAAGCCTTTGCCAGGTCGAGGTAGGCTGTGTGGACTGCCTTTCCCTCATCAATGGCCTTGGTGACTGTTTCGAAAAAGTCCAACAGGTTTAAAAGGCAAGATCTGCCCTTGACAAAGCCAAACTGGGTCGGATCCAAAGTCTGCAAGTCTCCTATGTCTTTATTTATGAGTTCCATTATGATCCTCTCCATAGCTTTGCAGATCAAGCTTGTCAAGCTGATGGGATGGTAATTTCCCGGGTCGGTGGAGGCACCTCCTTTGTGAAGTGGGACCACAGTTGCCGTACGCCACTCCTTAGGCACGTATCCTGAGGTGAGGCTAAGATTAAACAGCTGCCCTAACTGCGGGTTTAATTCCTCATTGAGTTCGTGGAGCACACATCCGGGGACACATGGATGCTGTGTTTTTTGCCTTTGAGAAAGCAGTTCTCACCTGAGCGTTAGAGATGTTTGGGGGGCTATAATTCTCTGGTATAGATATCTCACCTTTTGGGGGGGAGGGGGGAGTTTGCACTGAACCTGTCTGCCAGTATGTTGGCAATGTCTGTAGGTTCAGTAATTTTTACATCATTTTGAACTAATTCTGAGCATATCTGGGAGTTTCCTCCCAGGTTTCTAACATAGCTAAAGAAGGCCTTATGATTGTCCTTTGAGTCCTTAGCGACTTTTCTCTCAAAATTTGCCTTGGATGATTTTATGAGAGATCTTAATTTTTTACTTATAATGATCAAGGGTGTTTTCCCTTTTAAGGCTTTTGCTCTATCTTGTAGTAGCTTCCTCCTTTTGTTGTAGAGCTTGTTTATGGCTGGGGTCCACCAAACTGGACGTTTGCCTTTGGTACAAAGGGTCTTTGTTTTGTTTGGGATTGCCTGATCCATGCAGTCCTGTAGGTGCTGGTAGAATTATATAAAAACATTCCGCACCACGTTGGTATATTAGCTCTTAGACAGTGACTTACCTTTTAAGGGAAATATAGCCATACCCACATTGAATTCTTGATTGCCTTGGTTAAGATAGTATTGGAATATAATGTTTTCTACTTTTATGGTGATTGTTGCCTACAAATGAGAGGAACTGCCATGGGTACCACATTTGCACCGATCTATGCAGATCTTTATATGGGGTATCTTGAGTGGCAACTAATATAATTGGATAAAAACATCTTTAAGAAGGACTTGGTGATGTGGTGTCGCTATTTGGACGATTGCTGGGGTGTCTGGGTCTGGAAATTTGGAAGGTTGGAAGAATTTGTAAGATATCTCAATTCCAATACTCTTGGTTTAAAATTCGCTGATACAATAGAGATGAATAATATTGATTTTTTGGATGTACAGGTAACTAAAGCAACAGATAGCACTATTAATACAGGCCTTTTTCGTAAACAGTTCACTAAGAATGCTATATTAGAGGCTAGTAGTTGCCATCCAAAACATATCACTCATAATATACCTAAGTCGCAGTTTTGCAGACTTAGACGTATATGTAATGAACAAGAAGATTATGAGATGGAATTGAATAATATGAGTGATAGCGTCATCAAAGGGGTTATGATAAACGTAACATCCATACACAAAAATAAATGGCTCTCAACTATTCCAGGCATGAATCTTTGAAATCAACCAACTTTAATTCAGATAACTCTCTAACACATTTAGACCTAGATCCAAAATGTTAGATTTGTGGTTAATTATGGCACCAATCTTTTCAAGATACATACTGTAATAGATAACCACTGGGAAGTGCTTAAATCAGATTTTTTTTTTACCAGCTTTCGGATTCTAGATGTTTATATAGTTTTAGACTGGGTAAGAACTTAGGGGAATCCCTTTCTTGGTTCAAACAGATTGAGTGGCCTAAGGATGATATATCTAGAGACTTACCAACTGGTTCACATGCCTGTGGTAATTGTGTATACTGTAAGGTGATGTCACAAATCAAATCTTTCACTTCTGTTAATCCCTCTAAGGTTTTTGATATTAAACATCTTATCACTTGTCGCACAGAATGGGTGATATACATGGCAGTATGCCAGTGTGGTTTCTTTTATACTGGACAAACCTATAGAAGTTTGAAGAGCAGGATTGCTTTACATTTGAGTGACATCAATTGTAAACATGCAAGAAGTGCTCTATATAAACACTTGTGTGATCATAATACTGCTTCATTTCTCTTTGTTGGTATCAATGCTATTAAAGGTAGTAGATTATCCGATTCAAGCAAACATGACATTTTGGATAAAAAAGAAAGAACGCGGATGATTAAACTTGGGGCTTTGTACAAACCTGGTCTCAATGATCATTGGTAATTAAATTTCCCTTTCTTTTTCCCATCTTTATTCATTTTTTCCTAACATTTTAGTTTATATTTAATAGTTTTGTCATACTCATTTAATGGGTATGTGTAGTTGCACGAGATTATATATTTTTGGTATCTATTTATGTACAGTTTTAAGTCAATATTCAATATTTATACTACTATATATACATATATATATATATATATATATATATATATATTTATATATCTTATATACATATACATGTTTATATTTTTTTGAATTTTTGCTTTATTTATCATTATTATGTTTTCAATGTAATTTTTATTGTTTGAAATCTCCTCACTATAAAGCATGGGCTGGTGTGACGCTTACCTGTAATTTCACACTGATGACGCCAGGGGGCGAAATCGGTCACTGATCTGTTTTTCTTCAGTTGAGCCGAATGGCTGTATGATGGAGCTACCTGAATGTTTGTTCCGTCTAACATTAAAAGTACTTTTGTACCTCTAAAGTGCTTTTTGGGTCTTATTACTTCATCCGATACTGGATTTATTAGAGTGCTGGAATTTCTTTTAAGGAACTTTGTATTTAACTCCGTGCACCATTTTTCGGCGATGTGCACTTCATTCTTTTGGTGTGTGTGTGTGTGTGTGTGTGTGTGTGTGTGTGTATATATATATATATATATATATGTATGTATGTATGTATGTACACACATGCATGCATATATATATATATATATATATATATATATATCACAGCTTGCACCATAACTAATAAATTAGATGAATTAAAACTAGATACATGAAGTATGAAAAAAGGAAAGTACTTTTCTACCTTTGTTCTAAGAAGAAAATAAGTCAAGCAGCAGGATGTCAGATGGGTAAATATCGTCAGGATTATTGCCTAGGGTTTTGTATAGTACAAGACATTTACATACTTATAACAGCAGTGCTTTAAGATGAGGTCACCGTAAGAGTACTGATTACATTTATGTTTAGCCAGCTCTGCTGGCATACAAGGATAAAGTCTTGATAACCTCCACGGGGAGCATGTCTGGAGGTCCACGCATGCACTGATTTCCTCACTGCAGCCTGGAGAAATGTGCACCCATGACCGTTCTGTCAAAGTGGCCTGAAGTGCAGAATTATACTTTTTATATTAGTGAGCAAGCAGTCCTGTGCTAAGCCCACTGCACATCTTCCAATCAAATGCCTACTGAGCATGTACAATGAGTAATAGCTTAAAACAAAAATCTCAGTTCACTGTGAATGATAGCACCAATTCCTTGCAACAAACTCTTACCACTCAACAGGAAAGAATAGGCCACGGGGCTCTCCGGTGAAAGGAAATTGAGTCTACAGTGTTCACAGGGGAAGGAGTGATAGTCAAAATACAGAGGAGTCCAGTTAAAAAAATACAAATTATCACATCTTGTTTGCATACTTAATGAAACAGCCTGCTCTTGTAAATTTTCCAAAGCTATTTTTGTCTCTGTGAAGGTAACAGCATGTGTGTCAACAGACTCATAAATCCAGTCCTGACATGCACTCTCTTCTGCCCTTCAAGCCTAAACTCCCTGTCAGTGAAGAAGGTGCTTATTATTGGGAAAAATACAAACAATAATAAAAGCCTACATTATATATATACTTCAATGTACATTTATTATGCAAGCATGTAACATGTTGAATGCTTCTCTTTACAGCTCTGAATAATTTCTTTTAGATTACATCTTTCCCCTCTCATTCTAAAAGTTTACGTATGATCTGGAGCCTTTGCCCTCGGACTCCATTGAAAACACTCTTCCCAACAGAATGTTCCAATCAAAAAATGTAGAAAATAATAAAACACCTATAATACAAGTTACTTTTCCTAAACATCCAAATACTACATACAAATCCCTATACAGGGAGAACAAACAAAAGCTTGTGTTTTATGCTCATTTACCTGTACTGCACACAGTGACTTTAATGCGGACCAACATGTCAGATCTGTCATGCCATGTTTTTAGGAATAATTTATTGTAGATTACACCTCTACTTTACCTTTCTGCATGCTTTTTGCATGCCTTTGAGCTTTTCTCCCCTTGAACTCCACTGAAAATGGGCTTCTCAGCTCGACTCTCTCAGTCACAAAAACTAAAGTAGCATTCTAAATCTACCTAAACATCCAAAACACTAAATTTATTATAAGTATATACAATTTCTTGCAAAGAGGGAAGGAAAAGGGGAGCTGTAGTGTTCCTTGAAGAGCTACTATTAAAGCATGTAGCTTTTATAACAGTACTATGTTCATGGGGGGGGGGGGGGGGGTGTTCACTTTAGTAAATCATTACAACTGCACAGAATCCAAAGCAGTACGTGGTTACTCTCATGAGGTAACACTTACAGGATCCTCTGTGGCAGAGTTGTACCAAACTATATTTTATTTCTTTAAAGAGATTCTAACTCATGATGTGTGGTTCATTTGTGAACCAAAGATCCATGTCACAGCTTCTAAAATATCGTGGAGAAATGCATTTCTAAAATAGGCTGCAGAAGTAATTGATGCCATAAGTGAATACAATGTAACGATGACTTGAAGATATTTGTTTTAGAACAAAGTCAACATAGAAGAAGGCATGCCTCCCCGTTCTATTTTGGAGCAGACAAAAAGTTCATCTTTTTTTCTTGAAGGAATTATTTCTTTTTTTCATTCTTTAACTACTTGGATGTCTCTGGACATGCAAGATTTATAAGCAGATGCTTCCTTTCATTCTGGTAGTTTTGATAAAAGACCTGTTCGCTGTACGGACCAAGAGACAGTAGAGATGATTTTGGGCATGAAGGTGGGATTAATTTTTAGTGCTACACTTTTGATATGGAAAGTCATGCAATGTGGCCTGAAAATCACAGCTTGTAACTCTGAAATGTTGCTGTCTGAAGCTAATGTTACTGAAAAGAGGGTTTTCTACCAAAGGCATTTAAGGCTGACTAAATAAGATGGTTCAAATGGAGATGAAATTAAGTTCTTAATATACAATTCAGATCCCAGAAAGTAGAGAAAATCTTGATGATCCTATATGTAAAAAAAAAAAAAAAAAAACACTTAAGAAAACCCTTAACAGAAGGGTTTGCAGTAGTCTGGAAATACTAGCATATAAGCAGAAATGTGGACTTTGATGGAGTAAAAAGTATGGTTATAATTAAAAGACAATTAAAATAATTTAATCTGCTTGTTACTGGTGACTTCATTAGTTCCAAGTTTTTCTGGAGACATTCAAGACAAAATTCCATTTCTGAAGACAAGATTTGTTGGCTAGTCTTAGTTTCCTACAAGAAAATTAATGTGTGCATGGAAAAGGAATTACTGTGAATTTAGAATTTTATTCTCTAAGCAGAAAAAGTCAAAGAACTGAGATCTAAATGAAGCACTTTGCCCCATTGTTGAGTTAGAAGTGCCCTGGGCAATGGCAGAAGCCATGGTAAAATATAGCAATAACCCACGTCTGGGTGTGGGTAATGCTGGATTTACCCACGGTTGGTGTGGTTTGGTCACGAGGACGAAGCCCGACTGGCCAAACAAAGGGTTATTGCTATTATACAATGACATTATTTAAGAAAAAAATAATTACTTTTCTTAAATAATGGCATTGTATAATGCCTCCTTGCTGCCCTTCCCAGCTGTCTGGTATTTGCGGTAGTTCTGATGTACCGCATGTCTACAGTACATCAGAACTGTGGGCAAAAGCAACGGAGAAAGCAAGATCTCCGTTGCTTTTAAAATTTTGCTATGTTAATGAGTTTAACATAGCGAGATTTAAAAAAGCAACGGAGAATCTCAGTTGCTTTTTTAAAGCTGTCTCGCTATGTTAAACTCGTTTAACATAACGAGACAGTGTGAAGCAACCGAGATCTTGTGTTCTCCGTTGCTGTAAAAAGAGTTATAGTAATGGAAAAAGTCCAGGCGACCGAACCTTTTTCCATTACTATAACTCTGATTTACAATGTGCACGCTGACCAATCAGCGTGCACGTTTTTGAATATTTAATGGGGGGGGGGTCGTTGTATGATAGACATTAACAGCATGAAGAGACAAAACCACAAATGTCTTGGCTGATTAACTATGAGAATTAAGTCTTGTCTTGCTTTCTTTCTTAAGAACTTTGTGAATCACTAGGTATGAAGGAAACACACACAACAGACCTAGATTTGATGGAAAGAAAATGCTATCCACCTCCCATATGTATAATGATTACGAATAGTGAGGCAATAGGTCAGAAGTTAATTGTTAAGATGTGTTGCAAAACAAGTCAATTACTGACATATTTCTCTGCTATACTATTTGCTGAATTACCAAAAAATCTAATTACCATCCATGTGCCAGATGTATCTACCTACTGGGGGGGGGGTCTGTAAACTGGTTGTATTGTCATGGAAGCTGTACTGCTGGCACAAGAAGATTTACACTGGAGAGTCTAGTTTCAGAGTGGAGTTGTCCGTGCTGATGTGAAAGTGGTTGATCAAAAAGGTGTCCTGAAAAGGTAGCAGACTAATTCCTTCAGGCAGATATGAAGCAACCTTACTTGAGGAGTCCAGATTACCTCAATTGAGGTCACTGAAGTGTTTTTCATAAGCATAACCTGAACAATTTACAGTCTTCTGCTGAGACATTACGCAAAGGATTAAAGGCGCCCATTCAGAAAAGATCTCTGGATCTTTCCACCATGTATACTTTTTTTCTACCGATTGTGGCAGTGAAACCAATTTCTCTATTGAATTTGAGGATTGGTTCCATGTATTTCCCAGACAACCCACATAAACAATTAGGAGAATGCAGAAGAGCTTTTAACACACACCCTCTAGGTACTGCTTCTTGCAACATTATCCCCTAAAGACAAATCTGTCATCAAAAACTAACAGTTCTATTTTTCTCCTGAGGTAGGAAAACTGTCATCTGAACAGTCTAGAATGGTAATCTTTCTCCCTGTACCTACTGACCACTAGCACTCTGAATAATCACCAAATTTACTTCCTTTGGGTTAAAGCTGGTCATACTATCAGCAAGAATTTTTTTTTCAATGCTCTAATCACGGATTCTCCACAGCATCTATGGGGGGGTTGCTTGCTATGCTAGTCCTTAAACATACAGGTTTCTGTACAACTCATCTCGGACTACAGACTAGTCTGCTTCAAGAGCACTTGTAGCCTATTCCTATACCACATCATTGTAACACCCAGCCTCTGTTGGGTTTCGGTAGTTCAGCAGACCAGACAAGGTGAACCGATATTAGTTTGTTCAGTCTCATCCCTCTTGATTACAATCCTCAAGTGCTTGGTTCAGTAATTGACACTGGTTTGTCTGTATAGGAATCTGGGCTTTGTCCCCTTGCTCCACAGAGCTGGCACTTCCAGGAAGTTTACTGACTAAATAGCAGATAGACATGACTTTTTAGAATATATGGTTATCTGACAAACTGTATCAAAGTTTTATTTCAGTGTGGTGAAACAAATGTCACAGAGACAAAGCTATCAGCAGGCAACCATCTAAAGATGGAAAAAAAAGTCAATGCTCGGTTTTCTAAGATGTCAAGCATGGGCATTTATCATTTGGTAAACACTCTGATGTCTGTGAACCGAGTTTCCAGATGGGTAACCTCAATATGTAAGTAGGAATAAACTACAGATAAACGTCAATAAGACGAGTTTGAAGACGGTATCTGAAGTATGAAGTTATGCTTTTTCCATGCCCATTGCTGTACTGGAAAAGCACTTTTCTATAAGGGGAAATAACCATGTTTAATGTCACTATTCTGAATTTTTTGATTAGTATACATTTTAGTTCTGCCACATCTATGATTATTGCACAGAAAAACTGCTTGAGAACAAACAACAATCTGGAGGAAAATCTCTCTTCTAACTCAAAGGAGAATGTTGTTTTCTTTCAGCTTTTCCCGATTATGGGTCGCCACAGCTTAACTCCGGTCTGCTAATGATTGGCAGTAGATTTTGACGAATGCCGAGGTGCCAGCTCGACGTTCAACCTTCAACGAAGGCACGCCCATTTACGCATGTCTTTCGAACACCCACCCAACCGCGGGGAGGACATGCAGACTCCACAAAGAAGGCACTCCCCGCACTCCAGCAGAGAATCGAACAGGAGAACCTCTTGCTGTGAGGCAACAATGCTACTGCTGCAACCACCGCGGAAAGAATATAGAGCATTTTTCTGCAGCAGCCTAGTCATTAGAAGCAAAGCCCAATTTACCTAGATAGGAGGCACATTTCAAACAACCACTAACTAGTAAAATTCTACAGTGTAATCCTAAATAGCTGTTTTGAGCAGTCACGTGTATGTGGTTATTCATTTCCAAACTGGTAATAGTAAGCTGTCTTTCAGAAACACAGGGTAGGGCTGAGGATAAACTCAAAACCAAACTCACTGTGAAAATCTCCGCTGGTACTTTACATTCCCTCCCAGTGCTGTAAGAGGTGATTAATTGAACTGCACTCCTTCGGGTTAGAAGGTGCCAGATAGATATTTAATTTCTGAAATTCTATTGCTGTTCCGAGTGTTTCTGAAGAACTGGAAGGTAGGAGTATAAAGCATTTTGTTTCATGAAGGCCCCTAAGGGGACCCTATTTTTCACTTTCCCCTTCCACGGTTTATGTTATTAGCTGGTTGCCCACACAAAGTTTTAAGTTACTAAGTATCCAAAAGCTGTACTTTACTTCATCAAGACAGTCTTCCGACTCATGTTTTACATTTCCTTCTTAAAACAACACCAGAAATGGCAGTGATAAATGATGCATCCAGAGTACTGGGCTCCGTCGGGCTGTTGTAATTAATTATACAATGTTATATAGCTCACAATGAATGTTATAAGCAGACAGCCACTTGAACTAGGTGGTTAAAATGTCAACAAATGTGAATGCAGCCTATACACATGCAATCATTTCCATTATGGCACACATGCATCACTCCCCACACAAGTGGTCCTGCAGCTAAGTACAAGGCTAACATTTAAGTTCTCTTAACATAATCTAGTGCAAAACAGAGTTAAACCCACACAAAACAGTGAATACAGTTTAAAACTTATCAATTACTAATTGCAGCCAATTACGTCTGCATTTATTTTTCGCAGAGGTAGAATGGGCTAACCTGCTTTGCTCCCCTCCTACCCTGCTCCTTAGCAACCCCACAAACCTTTCTACCTCTTAGCACCAGAAATCTGGACAAAGACAAAAATAATGGGAAGACAAAGGCCCAAACATAAGGACAGATTTTAGATATCACCCTTATAAATTTAGAACGTTGCTAGAGTAACAGGATTTGTGTTAGTATGCATTTTTGGAAGGATACAAAGTCTGAAACTTAAATGTATGTCATTATTTAGTAACGTTGATCCTCAGTGATTTTCCAGAAAGCCATAAATTTTAGAAGGAACAGACCAAAAACATAAGGTAAAAATCTGGACATTATGCAAGCATCTGGAGAGTTGAGAGGTAAGCAACCCCATCTTGTATTATATTTATAGCCATCTAACCACACCACCACAGAACTTTTAGATTGTTTTGCTTAATCAGGGACAAGGGCCAAAAAACAGGGAATTATTTTTTAAATATTACTCTAATTCACTTAGAAAGTTAAAACAACAGGTTTTGTATCAACATTCACTCCCTGAACAACAAGAAACATTAATACTTTAATGCCTATCATTACTGACTTATTGTAATCCTCAGTGATTAATCAAGAAATCAAAGATTTTACAAGGATCAGGTCAACAATCTGAGGCAAAAATCAGTCACTATTGAGAGCTCCCCGAACATTCACATAAAAAGAAATATGCACATATTTAAAAAGGCTCAACATTTCCAAACCATTTTGATGAAAAAAATAAATAAATAATAGACCTTCTACACTACATTATAAAACCTATTTAAACTTGAAACTCAGACCACCAACAAAGCCTTACTCTAAAAACTGTAACTCACATTGCCTGCATATAAATTTCAGACAAATTAATCCCCTCCAGTCCTAATACACCACCTCAAAAAAATATATATATATATCCTCTCCATCACTCATAAAATATATCAAACCTCCACATACTCTACCCCCCCCAAAAAAAAAATAAATGCCTATCAACACTCATCTACAAAAAACAGAAGGCTCTAAAAATACCCACCAGCAAGCTTCACTACATAAAATTAAAAAGTATTTTTCCTACTACATCAGGCAATTGAGATACAGAAACTAGACCTAGATCAATTGCGCCCCAAAATGACCATCACTTGGGCACCGCAAAACTTCTCAAATAAACCAATCAACTCAAAATAATGTATACAAACATTTGAAGCATTTGCAATAAAACAGCTGAACTTCAATCCTGGGTACTTTACCTTCAATCAAGTATCTTAACAGCCTCAGACAGATGCCTAAAACCACATATCCAAGACTTGTAATATTGGGATACACAGTCATTAGAAAAGACTTGACCAGTATTGCTTCCGCTAGCAGATACCTCAAATGACATTTGGCTTCACACTACTAATTATAAGCCATTCTCAAGTACAGAGGCACTTCAGATTACAGTCACAGTTTGGAAAAAAAAATAAACATCTCACACATGTACTATTCCACAAAGTACTAATAAAAACCTCTACCTGAAATACTCAGCTGGTTCCAACATAACTACATTTGGGAAATCATCTTAGGAGATTTAGACACAACTTGGTGCACAAGCATTCTGGAAATAAATAAATAAATGCATTTATCCTGAATTGATTTTCTAACTTACAACAGTCACAGATATTAAGAAAGAATAACTACCTAAGCTCAAAGACCATGGTTCACCCTCAAAGGAATGCTGATTGTAAATAAAGGAAATGCAATCAGTAATCCATTTTGGCCAGGTTATTTTAGAAACTGGTGATACCAATTTTTTCGGGGAGAAGAAAAGTACAGTTGTGTACCTACCATAAATGTAGATGTTCGAGTGTATTCACTGTTGCAGTCATTATACTTGGGTTATCCCTGCTGGCAGGTGACCTGCAGTCAGCCCGAGTTCCAAAGTCTTGGTCCGGCATCGGTTGCTGTCGCCTCTTCCCTGACGTCAGTGCGCCAGGGGTATAAAAGTTGCAACCAACGCCATTTTCTTCAGTTTTTCTTGCCCCAGATGTCAGGTGCCCCCAGTTATGAAGGCTGAAAAGATAAAAATATGCCAAACCATGCATATATTACTATAAGCATTTCCTTCATTTACAAGCAAATACACCACATAGGTTGCATAGAGTTGAAGTAGTACAGAACAGTCCCAGCAAAGAGGGGGATGGTGGGTGTGTAACCTGGACTGCAACAGTGAATACACTCGAACATCTACATTTATGGTAGGTTCACAACTGTACTATGTTCATAGTGTTTCACTGTTGCAGTCATTACACGGGTAGAATCCCAAAGCTGAGGTTGGGTGGCTGGGTCTAGATTGGATTTGGTGAGGCTAACAAGCCCTGCAGAACTGCAGTGGCAAAGCCTGCTCTGGATTTGGAGTGGAGAGGTAGGTGGTAGTGCTTGGTAAAAGTGTGCACTTAGCTCCAGGTTGCAGCTTCTAATATGTCTTTGGTTGGCACTCCTCTATGGAAAGCTGCTGAAGTGGCTGCTGCTCTGGTAGAATGAGGCCTAATGCCCTTAGGCACAGATTTACCATGTTGTGCATAACAGAAGCGGATGCAGTGTCCTATCCATTTGGAGATTGTCTGCTTTGTAATAGGTTTTCCTTGTGATCTTGCAGCATATGCTACAAACAGTTGCTCAGTTTTTCTGAAAGCTTTTGTTTTGTCCAAGTAAAATCGTAGCTGCCTGTGTATATCCAAAGCGTGCAGAAGTCTTTTCCCTTTATTCTGGGGATTTGGGTAGAAAGTAGGCAAATGAATGGCTTGGTTTAAGGCCACATTGGAGACCAGTTTTGGCATGAATGTTGGGTTCATCCTTAGAAAAACCCTGTCCTGGTGAAAAATGTGGAAAGGTTCCACAGCCATCAATGCCTGTAACTCTGAGACTCTTCTTGCTGAAGTTATTGCTAGGTGCACACCAGTTTTCCATGACAAGAATTTTAGATCTGCTGTGCTGGCTGGTTCAAATGGAGGTAGTGTTAGTTTTTCTAAAACAAAATTGAGATCCCAAGTAGGCACTGGTGCTCTCCCAGGGGGTCTTATATTCTTTGCCCCTCTGAGGTAGTCATAGTAGAGGATGTGAAAAAATTGGAGGATCCGTTTTGCAATGAGCTGAAATGGCGGAAGCATGGATTTTAATAGATGAAAAAGATAGGCCTTTGTCCAACATCTCAGTCAGGTATTGCAAAATCTGGGGAATATTAGGGACCAGTGGGTTGAGCCCTTGTGCCTGGTTCCAAGCACAGAATCTCTTCCATTTTTCTGCATAAGATTTCCTAGTGCTGGGTCTCCTGGCTTCCAAAAGTACATCCATAACAGCTTTAAAGAGAGGTGCAGTCTGAGTGGCTACATTATCTGCCATGCTGCCAGGTTTAAGGTTTTGAGTTGACTGTGCAGAATCTGATCATTTTGCTGTGTCAGAAGATGAGGGATTTGAGGTAGAGACCAAGGTGGGCCTTGGGACAAAGTCTTTAGGACTGGGTACCAGTGCTGGCATGGCCAGTCTGGTGCAATTAGGATCATCTTTGGCCTCTCTTGTCCGACTTTTAGAAGCACCTTGGTGAGAAGAGGCATCGGAGGGAAGGCATAGATTGTCAGGTTTTTCCAGCTGAATGATAGAGCATCCACTTTCCATGCTTGAGAGTGATAAGTCCTTGTGCACAATTTCTGTATTTGGTAATTGTGAGGGGAGGCAAAAAGATCCATGTCTGGGTGTCCCCATTCTCTTGTTATCATGTTGAACACTTGTGAATTTAGCTTCCATTTGTGAGGATCCATGAGACTTCTGCTTAGTTCGTCTACCAGTGTATTTTTTGTTCCTGGCAGGAATTGTGCTTGCAGATGTACCTGGTATGTCAGTGCTGTGTTCCACAAAGTCATGGTTCGTCTGCATAGGGGGTAGGAATGTGTGCCCCCTTGCTTGTTTATGTACCACATAACTGTAGTATTGTCCGTCTTTATTAATAGTTGTCCTGGATGTATTAGGTCCTTGAAGGCTGTCAGGGCATTCTGTACAGCTAGCATCTCTTTTTGATTGATGTGCAGATGCATTTGTTCCTTGGGCCACGTGCCCTGAATACATTTTCCTGCCATATGTTCTCCCCAGGCATAATCCGATGCATCCGTTATCTGCCTGACTGTTGGCAAGGTGAAAGGCTGTCCCTTGTTGTGGTGACAGGCCTGGGACCACCATCAAAACTCCTGTTGTAGGCAGGGAATCAAGGTTATGATTGTCTCTAGGCTGTGACAATGCTGAGTCCAAACACTTTTTCGATACCATTGTAGTTTCCTCATATGCAGTTTGGCATATGGAATTAGTTGAATGCAAGATGCCATGAAACCCAGGGCCTGCAGAATTTTTCTTGCAGGGAGCTAGGTCTTTGTTGCCATCATTTGAAAGTAATGAGTCAGTTGCCTTTGTTTGTCTGGTGTGAGATAAGCCATCTGGGCAGTTGTATTTAAGCTTGCACCCAAGAATATTATCTCTTGAAAGGGCACTAGTTTTGATTTCTTTTCGTTTACTATGTACCCTAGGCAAATTAGCAATCTTTTTACAACCGCCAGGTGCTTTAGAAGAATGTCATTGCTCTCTGCTTGAATAAGGCAGTCGTCCAAATAGGGATATATCTGAATTCCTTTTTGTCTGAAAAATGCAATTACTGGTGCCAGGCATTTTGTGAAGACCCTGGGCGCAGTAGATAAGCCAAAGGGCAGTGCAGAGAATTGGTAATGCATTGAGCCTGCTATAAATCTGAGGTATCTTCTGCACGATTGATTGGGACGTGCAGGTATGCCTCCTTGAGATCCAAAGTAACTAGCCAAGCCTCCTTGCCCAGCATGGGCAGAAGTTGTTATAGTGTTAACATTTTGAATTTTGGAACATCCAGGAAAGTATTTAGGATTGACAGGTCCAGTATTGGTCGCCAGGCTTTGTCTTTTTTGGGTACTAAGAAAGGTGCGAGTAAAATCCTTGGCCCTGTTCTTCTTGTGGAACTTTTTGAATAGCTCCCATATCCATAAGAGCAGCAATTTGTTTTTGTGCCTCTGCCCATTGGTTTTGTGGCAGGTTTGGCATACCTTTTGCTTTTGGAAGCGTGTGGAAATGGAACCTGTACCCCTGAGAAACTATATTCAACACCCATTGGTCTTGGGTGATTACGTGCCAATTATTTGAGAAAAGTGCTAGCTTTCTCCCTAGGAGTGCTGTCAACTGGAAAAGAGCTTGGCATTTGTAGAGGGAAGTCATTGTGACCGTTTCCTATAAGGTTGTGATTTGTCTTCTCCTCCTTTGGGGGCTGAAGCATCCCATTGTTTAGGGCTGTAGAAGCCTTGGGGCTGAGATCTGCCTCTTGGGCGCCTGTATCTGCCTCTTTGTGGCCTGTCTGACACTGGAAAGGACCAATTTTTTGAAGGCCAGTTTCTGCTAAATCTAGGTGGCTGAACCTGTGAGAAATCTTTCACAGTTTGCATTGACTTTGCTTTATCCTCCATTTTCTTTAACACATCTTCTGCCTTAACACCAAACAAAGTATCATGTTGTAGTGGAGCATCCAATAATTTTACTTTTACATGGTCAGGTAAACTTTGTTCTTTCAAATAAGCATGTCTTTGAATAACTGAGCCGTAACTGCGGCTCTACAAGAAGCCTCTAATGAATCAAAACCACATTGCAGAGTATGCTTTCCCACTTGTTCAACTGCATGCAATAAATCCTGCATTTCTTTGCTGTCAGGACTTTCTATATTTGTAACCATTTTCTGCTTTAACAATGACATGAGATACTGTTGATATTTAAGCATGTGAAACTGGCAGTTTAAAGCTCTTACAGCTAAAGTAGCAGAGGTGGAAACTTTTTTCCTCCCTTCTGTCCAGAGCTCTGGAATCCCTATCGGAGGGAACAGGAGTTTTGGCAGTGGAAGCTTTAACCCCCTTAGGACCCTGAGAAATTGTTTCTGGATCTGCAGCTGGGTTTTTGTAAAGAAATTTATGAGAGTCAGGGACCCTGTAGTACCTGTCTGGCTTTACTGGTGCAGGGGGTAAAGAATTTGGAGACAGACTGGATTCAGAAAAAAACATCATCTACAATATCAAGCACATGGGGCCTGTGCTGAGGCAATAAAAGGAAATCTCTGGGCCTTTTCTTGGATTCTGAGTAATCCTGGCTCTCCCAATGGAAATGCTCCCTCATGGTGTGCAGGGTTTCCCCAAAACAGTAATCCTCAGGCGGTGAGGCTGAAGGAATGGACTCTTCAGCATCAGAGTCCTCATAGGGAGGGAGAGAATAGACCTGGTCAGAAGAATCAGAGGAAAAGGAAACCTGATCAGAGGAATCATAATTAGTGTCTTGCCTAGGCCTTTTGTCAGGAGGAGGATGGAAACCCCTGATTAAAGTAATAAGGTCTTCGGCCATTTTAAGCATCTGTTTCTTTGGCATGGATGACTGTTCTGGGGAATACTGAACTTGTTTCCTTGACTTTAATGGTGTTTTTGACTTTGCCTTTGCTGCTGTAGTAGCTTTAATTGTAAGCTGTGAAGGTCTGAAAAAACCCTCAGAAGCCGGTGCCTGCTCAGCGGCTCCAGACCCATCTGAGGATATAGTTTCCGTAGGCCCAATACCTTGAGTTTCCACAGGCGTCGGTGTCTCCACGTGGCTTTCGGTTACAGCCTGTGGCTCTGAGGTAGTGGGTGTCAGGGGCTGCGAAAGCGTCTCACTGAGAACCGGCGACTGGCCTAGAAGAGGCTTTGTCGGTTTTGGACCTCGGATGCCTGTCTTTTTCTTTGTGTCTGCGTTTTTTATACATTCTGGTCATCAGTTGTTCTGACGGCATTATATAATTAAATCTTCGTCCAAAATAATGTAATACAAAATCAAACCGACGTTTAATAGTGCGTTTATTGAATCTAGCACAAAACCGACAACTGGTAACGTCGTGATCAGGGCCTAGGCAAGGAATGCAGTAAGAGTGAAAGTCCTTATGAGGTATTTGCTTCCCACAAGAAATACAATTATTAGCTTTTACTGACATTGGTCTGGAGCAAGAAAAAGCTTCCCCAATGGGGTACTTAGCTTTATTGTAGACTTCGGTTCTGAAATTCAAATTTGAAAATCTCAGGAGTCAGCCGACCGGCACTTGCAAACTGCTTTTGCTACGGGCACCGTGCGGCAAGAAAGACTGAAGAAAATGGCGCCGGTTGCAACTTTTATACCCCTGGCGCACCGACGTCAGGGAAGAGGCGACAGCAGCCGACGCCGAACTAAGACTTTGGAACTCGGGTCACCTGCCAGCAGGATAACCCAAGTGTAATGACTGCAACAGTGAAACACGATGAAGATCTACATTTGTGAAATCATCTTAGGTGATTTAGACATATCTTGGTGCACAAACATTCTGAAAATAAATAAATAAATAAATGCATTTATCCTGAATTTATTTTCTAACTGGTGATCCCAATTTGTTCAGGGAGAAGGAGACAAACAATTGTTCTGACTTCCTGAAATCATTTGTTCTGTGCAGATAAAAACGTAGTTGCCTATGCAAATCGAAAAGGTGTAGCATGTACTCCCCTATATTAGGGAAGCTGGGAAAGAAAACAGCCAAGTTAATGGCCTGATTGATATTTGCTTAAGATGCTATTATGGGCAAAACTGATGCATTGGTTTATAAGGAAACCCTGTCTTTGTGGAAAATAAGATAAGGCAATTGTGGAGAGAGCCTGGAGTTCAGACACTCTTCTTGTAGATGTAATGGTTAGCAAAAAGGCTGTTTTCCATGACAAACATTTTAAATTAGACTTTGCTGATGGTTCAAAGGGTTTCAGAGTCAACCCCTGTAGCAGGACAGTCAAATCCCAGGGATGTGATGAGTCCTTCACTGGGCGTCTAAGCAAGAAGGTACCTTTTAGAAAGGCCTTGTACAATTTTAAGAAAGCCAATAAGGAAGTATTTGTACTTTGACAGCAGAAAAACTGGCATCTTCTTGAAAAATAGAAGTTAAAAATTCTAAGACTACAAAGAAGGGGTCCAGTTCTCTTTGTTGAGTCCAAATAAGGAATCCTTTCCATTTACTTTTGTAAGTCTTTCTTGTACAGGCTGTGACACCACCCTGGGCCAGTAATCAAGGAGCTTGAATCCTCAACACTGACACTGGTGAGGGACATTCACTTGGAAAAAAGATGACTACAAACATTTCCAGATGCAGCTCTCTGCATCAAGCACA
Source organism: Protopterus annectens (assembly GCF_019279795.1). NCBI lineage: Eukaryota > Metazoa > Chordata > Ceratodontiformes > Protopteridae > Protopterus > Protopterus annectens. The sequence goes on along the minus strand of NC_056732.1, from coordinate 161,482,857 downwards.
ATTTCCCCCAAGAGCACACAGGGAACACACGAAGTCCAGGGTCTGGTTTTTCCCCTCTCTCTCAAGGCCCCCAGTAAGACTCCCCACTGGCACAGCTGTAGAGTTGACTCCTCAGCTGAGTGTCTAAGCCAAGTTCTCAAATACCCTCTCTGTGAAACCAGTGTGTGTGTGTCCCTGCTCCAAGTAGCTAATACACACAACCCCCCCCCCCCCAGTAAAGGCTGGCACAGACTTACTTGCTCTGCTACCCTTTGCCCAGACTATAAAGATAGTTACTGCCAACAGGGACTCCAAAGCCAGCTACTCTAAGATTCTTACAAGGGTACCCATTATACTGAGTGAAATTAATACTGATACAAATGGTAATGTTGACCAAACAGCAAGGCTTTTAGGAGTGGCAACAGTGTCACCAAATAAATACAAGTACTCACAAAGGTTAAAATATTCGCTAAAAGACCAGTTACAATGAAAAGTTTAAATATATTTAATAAAAGAACACAAAAATACTAAACATCTGTTTACAATAAACAACACAGTTTCAGTCACAGGAAATGCTAAAAATAACATAGATGAACAGATTCACACAGATACAGAAAACCGTACTTAACTAATCTCACTATATTTTTCTGACTGATCTAAAGAATTACTATTCCCTGGTTACTTACTAAAGCAAGGCAAGATTAAGTGGGTGAGAGATCCTTCTTTGTTAGGTTATTAAAAACATACTGCTTTAAGAATTCTCTCTCATCTGGTATTGAAATATCTTTTTAGTCCTGGATTATAGAACATCACATACATCTGGCCATTTGACTCTGGCTCCCATACTACCCCTCTTTCCTACCAAGTGAACCAGAATCTAGCACGTGTCAATAATAGACACACAGAGCTTTGTTAAGATCTGTTGCAGCCTCTGAAAGTCATAAAACAATTTAAGTAAAGAAAAATATTTGTAGAACCAAACCAAAAAACAAACGAAGAATGAGACTTTCAGTGACCACCAAGAGACAGTATTTTTAGCGCTTTCTTTCACAATTTAATGCCGTGAACTTCTTCTTCTGAAGAAAGCGCTAAAAATACTGTCTCTTGGTGGTCACTGAAAGTCTCATTCTTCGTTTGTTTTTTGGTTTCATAAAACAATTTCAAACTTCCACCTTTCCAGAGTAGCAATTAGTTCACCCCCCCCCCAAGGACAATACAGAAGGCTTCCTAGTACAAACTTTGTGTCTGGCTGCATTGACACATGTAAGATACAATCCGTATGACTTATACCAAGTAATTTAATTTCAAACTATTTTTCAAATGTATCTAGCATGAGATTAACCTCTTCCCCTCCAGTATCCTCTGTTACAATATATTAATTTCAGTAGTTACCATCCAGTCTGACATGCAGGTATACTTCTTTTTCTGTCCAGCAATACTTACTGTTGGTACATTTTATTTTAACACAAACAACTTTGCAAATACATTTTCAACACAGACACCTGTACAAATCAGTCTGACATACAAATGACATATAATTCTTTACAAAACTCCAGCTAAATATGCTGGCATATGTTACACATCCACTGCCCTACTTCTCCTGGCATAGATGGCAATACCTCACATTGCCAGAGAGGTCTTTCGGGAAGACAGAAGTATTTGTCAGACTGGGGAGGAAAGTTTGGGCTGCCTAGCTATCAGTGGAATTGGAGACACCATGTGGTCAACTTGAGGCCTGGAATGTCTGGATGATCCATCCCGATAGGATGTGAAAGCAGGTCTGGACCAGGGTCCAGTATCTATGAAAGATAATGAAGATGAGACCAAAGGAAGGGAAACTACACTTGGTGAAGCCAAAATGGGGTAATGAGAATAACGGTGCTCTTCAACCAAAGTGCCTTCTGTAAGAATATGGGAATCAGTGGTATCTAGCAATAAGTATGAAGGAGACAAGAGGGCCAAACATGGACTACAGCATCTTTTAGGGGCTCTCCCTTGGAGGGGGGATTAGGGCAAAGAACCTACTGAACTTGCTGTTTTGGGGAGATGCAAAGAGATCGCAGCAAGGTTGGCCCAAACGACAGAAAATCTTCCTCCACTGATTGACAGAGACCATTTGTGAGGCATCAGAATAGACCTGCTAAGTTTGTGTGCTAGAAAGTTGGACTTTTCTGGTATGTGCGTTGCCATAAGAAAGTGACTGGAAGAGATTGCCCATTGCCACACACTAATTGCCTCTCAACAAAGGGAGCAAAATCAAGTTTCTCCCTGTTTGTTGATGTACCAAACAGTTCTACAGACCAACCCCTTTGGACATCTACTGTGGTGAGCAGTATCCTCAAGATAGGAAAACATGGATCACAGACTGCCTGCCGTGGCAGGGCTAGCCACTCAGCTGTGCAAAATATGGCTCTCGGTGATTCAGTCATGTTGAATAATGTTGCCAAAAATGGGCATGGGTAGTTACTGGTGATAAGATGTGGGTTGAGGACCCGGCCTACTCTGACCCATCCCAGGACTGCTTGCTAACAGTGGGAAGAGTATATGTGCCCCTACTGGTCAGTGTGTGCCTGCCATAAAGCCCAGGAGCCCTGGATCAATAAGCTACAAGCTGGCTGGTGTCTAATTGCCCAGCCTGGGTTACCTGGGAAAGCTCTGTTGAGCTAAAGCTGGACGTAAAACCAACCAACCTGCCAAACATGAACTGAGAATTGCTACCGTTAATGTAGGTTCACTGACAGGATGCAGCATAGAAGTGGATGACATGATGATACAGAGGAGGCTGGGCATCCTATGTATCCAAGAGATGAGATGGGCATCCTATGTATCCAAGAGACGAGATGGAAGGGCAGTGCAGCAAAGTCACTTGGCTTGGGATCCAGAGTCTACTACTCAGGTGGAGGGCAGGCTAGAAATGGTGTAGGAATTATGGTGAGAGACAGGCTTCAGAAGGCAGTAAGGGATATCATCAGAGTTGATGACAGACTCATGGCAGTCAGACTCCAGTGTAATGATAGGGCAGTATTCATAATTTCAGCCTAAGCCCCACAGCAGGGTTGTGATGGCGAGGAACAGAGTGCATTCAGACAGCAGTTGCAGGACCTACTAGATAAAGCAAGGCAACATGAATTGGTGTTGATAATGGGTGACTTGAATGCACATAGGACAGACAGAACAGGATATGTGGACTGTCTGGGTCCACATGGGTGGGACAACAGGAAAGTACAGTTGTGTACACTTACCATAAATGTAGATGTAAGAGTGTATTCACTGTTGCAGTCATCACATTTGGGTTATTTGTCTGCAGGTAGCCCTCAGTCGGCCTGAATACCAGAGTCTTGGTATTTCTGCGTCGGATGCTTTCATTCTTCCATGACGTCAGGTCATTAGGGGTATAAAACATGCAATCGATGCCACTACATCAGTTTTTCTTGCCCCCGATGTGAAGTGCCCCCAAAATAGGAAACAATTACATGGTATAGGACAACCCCCAGCAAAAAGCAAATACACATGATACAAGATATGCCAAACAAAAACAGTAGGTAGAAGTAAAGAGAACTCGGGGGCTGGAGGGAGGGTAAACAGGACTGCAGCAGTGAATACACTCGAACATCTACATTTATGCTAAGTGTACACAACTGTACTATGTTCTTCGTGTTTCACTGTTGCAGTCATCACATGTGGGTTGATTTCCAAAGCTAAGGAAGGGTGGAGGTAGTTAAAGCATTAGGGCTGACACTCAGGCCCTGTAAGACTGCTGTGGCAAATCCAGCTCTGTATTTAGAAAAGATAGGTAAGTGTTGATGCTTGGTTAAAGTATGTACAGAGCTCTAGGTTGCAGCTTCCAGTATGTCCCTGGTAGGGACTCCCCTGAGAAATGCTGTAGAGGTTGATGTAGCCCTAGTGCAATGTGTTCTGATCCCCTGTGGGGTAGGTTTCCCATGTTGTTTGTAGCAGAAATGGATGCAGTGTGCTATCCATTTAGAAATGGTTTGCTTTGAAATGGCCTTGCCCTCTTGCCTCTGCCGCAAAGCTGACTAGCAGCTGGTCAGATTTTCTGAAAGGCTTAGTCCTGTCCAGATAGAACCTGAGCTGCCTGTGCATGTCCAGGGAGTGCAGGATCCTTGTCTCTTTATTCTGAGGATTAGGGAAAAAAGTTGGCAAATGAATGGATTGGTTTAAAGCCACACTAGATACCACCTTCGGCATAAATGATGGGTTACTCCTGAGGGAAACCCTGTCTGCATGGAAGATAATGAATAGTTCCACAGCCATAAGGGCCTGCAATTCAGACACTGTTCTTGCTGAAGTGATGGCTAGAAGTAAAGCTGTCTTCCATGAGAGGAATTTTAACTCATCTGTGGCAAAAGGTTCAAGGGGCGGAAGCGTTAGCTTTTCCAATACAAAGTTAAGGTCCCAGCAGGAGTGGGAGCTCTCCTGGTGAGTGTTAAATTTTTGGCTCCTCTCAGGAACTGTTTGATCAGGGGGATGAGAGAAAAGGGGTGGCTCAGTATTATAATGAGAAGGCAGAGGCATGAATCTTAATTGAAGAGAAGGATAGGCTTTTGTGGAGCATTCCTGTTAAGTAATCTAGTATGTCGGGTAAGTTGGGCACAGTTGTGTCCATTCCCTGAGAATGGCTCCAGGAGCAGTATCTTTTCCACTTTTCTGAATAGGAATAGTACTAGGACTCCTTGCCTCAAGAATGACATCCAGCACCTGCTTACTGAGAGTTGCTGGTGAAGACTTCAGTGGATGAGCCAGGCTGCTAGGTTCAGGGTCTGTAGCTGAGGGTGCAGAATCTGTCCCATCTGCTGGGACAGCAGGGAAGGAGTCTGAGGCAGGTGCCATGGTGGCAGCACTATCAGACTGCGCAAAAGAGGGTACCAGTGCTGGCAGGGTCAGTCTGGAGCAATCAGGATTAACCTTGGCTTGTCCTGTTTGATCTTTAGTAGAACCTGCGAGAGGAGCAGCAGAAGGGGATAGGCATAGACTGATAGGTTTTCCCAGGTGAAGGACAAGACATCCACTTTCCAAGCTTGGCTGTGGTGAGTTCTGATGCAGTATTTGCTCAACTGATAGTTCTGAGGGGAAGCAAAAAGGTCCACCTCTCTTGCCCCTCACCTGTTCCTCAAAAGCTTGAATATTTTGGGTTCCAGTTTCCACTCATGTGGGTCCATGAGATTTCTGCTTAAGTTGTCTGCCAGTGAATTTAGTTTGCCTGGCAGGAACTGAGCTTGCAGGTACACTTGGCTGCACAAGCCTGTGTTCCACAAACCCATGGCTAATCTGCAGAGTGGGTAGGAATGGGTTCACCCCTGCTTGTTTATGTACCACATGACTGTGGTGGTGTCTGTCTTTACCAATAGTTGTCCTGGAAGAATAAGGCCTGTGAAGGCTGTCGGAGCATTTTGTACAGCTAACATTTTGTTTTGATTGATATGCAGGTGCATTTGCTTTGGGTTCCATTTGCCCTGAATGCACTGCCCTGCCATGCGAGTCATCCCATGCATAGTCTGATGCATCTGTTGTTAGGGTTTGGGTGGCAGGGGGTAGAGTTCAGTAACTGAGACCTGGTTCAAGGCTCCAGAGAGTACACCTGAAATACCAGGCTACAACTCTTACCACACTTCTGGCCACCAAACCAGGACCGAAACACTAAAGCTGGAGGAGTGTCCATATTCACCAAGGACATTCACAACACCAGGCTAGTTGCCCAACACAATGAATCTGACATTTTCCAGGTGCAACTAACACTAGGTAAGACTGCAATCTAAACTGTAGCTTGTTACAGATTCCCCAACCATGCCCCAAGATTCTCACTACACCTTTCTAAACATACTGGAAAATATTAAGATACAACCAAACACCCTAATACTGGGAGATTTCAACTACCCTGCCATTAACTGGGAAAACTACTCATGTACCAACACCTTTGCCCAACGGTTCTTGGAATTCATAAATTCCAATGCCCTGGTTCAACTAATCCTTAGTCCCACCAGGGGCTCCAATATCCTAGACCTGGTCATTGCCAACATGAGAAATCGATGCTCCACACCTATGGTCACCCCCTCGTTGGTCAGGTCTAACCATAAGCTAATCACCCTAGACATCCACATCCCACCCAAGAAAGGAAACCTATGTAATAAAACTTCTCCAAAGCCAACTTCATGCTACTCAAGTCAGAAACGACAAATTTCAGGACACCCATGCAGACGGGAATTGAAAGTTCGACTGCTGAATCTTACACTAAGGCACTGTACGAGCACATCCATTTGTGCATGAATTGTTCCAACAGAACCAAGACACTCTCCTCCAAAAAAAAGGAAGCCAATATGGTGATCCCTTGCCATAATCAAACTTTACAACAAAAGGAAAAAACTGTTGCAGAAAAGAGGAAAATCCCAGGATGCAAAAAACTCCCTTACCAGTCACACTAAGAAGCTGAGATCCTTCATAAAATCCTCCAAAGCTAATTATGAAAATAAAATTGCCAAAGATTCCAAAGACAACCAACAAGGCATTCTATAGCTATGTCAAGAATCTAAATGTCAATGCTCAGTTCTGCTCTGAGCTACAACAGAATGTCATTAAATATACTGATCCCAAGGATATTGCCAATATCCTGGCAGATCGATTCAGTGGAAACTTCACCCCCTAAAGAGCCCATCTCAATACAGAAAGACTGCCAAATTCCAGTAATAACGGCCACACAGGTAAAAAACGCACTCTCCAAAGCTAAGAATACAGCATCCATGGGACCAGATGACATCCCAGGCTGTGTACTACATGAACTACAAAATGAACTGGCACCTCACCTAAGTGTCATGTTTAATCATAGCCTCATCTCAGGCTTCGTGCCCACTGAGTGGCGCACAGCTAGTGTTACCCACTCCACAAGGGGGGATCCACCTTGGATCCTGGGAACTACCGCCCCCATCAGTCTGACGAGCCTGATCTGCAAGGCCATGGAACGTATTATCATGGAACTTATAAAGAAAGACATTGGCAACCTTCAAACACTGGACCCCACGCAGTGTGGGTTCGTGAAGGGATGATCTTGTCTCCTGAACCTGATTGACTTCTTCGAATCAGTCTCCAGAGCCATGGATAAGGGTAAGGTGGTTCACACAGCCTATCTGGACCACGCCAAGGACTTTGACACCACCCCCCACTCTGGAATCATAGATAAACTTACTAAGCTGGGCATTAATCCCTACATCACTCGATGGATTGCCAACTGGCTTACTGACAGAGCCCACACTGTAAAAATAGCTGACTCCAAATCCAGCTCCAGACAAGTGGAGTACCTCAGGGTTCAGTCCTGGGACCACTCGTTTTGCATCTACTTCTCTGAAGTACAGGCCAACATTAAAGGACTCTGGCTAACAAAGTTCGCAGATGACCACAAACTGGGAGCCATTATTGAATCCCCAAATGATGTGGATATTCTACAAAAGGGCCTAAAAGAAACAGATGCTTGGTGCCAGAGCCATGGGCTCAAGCTCAATGCCAAGAAATATATAATTATCTCCCTTTAGGAAAAAACATGTACCCGTGAATTACCACATGGGTGACAGTACACTAAACACTGAAAGTGTGATAAGACAGGTGGACAGTGGTCTCACCATCGATAACCACATTGCCACAACAGACAGGAAATCCTCCTATGTGGCACATATCACTAAGGGCTTTTCATCCAGAAAAAAGGTAGTCATTGTCCCACTGTACTCATCCCTCATTAGACCCACTGTAGAATACAATGCCCCGTTTGGTATGTACCTTTCAAGACATCTGCAGCAAAGTACAGTTTTGTACCTACCATAAATGTAGATGTTAGAGTGCTAATACAGCTGCAGTCATAACAGATGGGTTTCTCCTGCCGTCAGGCGGGTCCTCGGTCGGCCGAATTCCAAAGTCTAGGTCCGGCGTCGGTTGTCGTCGCTTCTTCCCTGACGTCAGTGCGACAGGGGTATAAAAGAACCAGCCGACGCCATTTTCTTCAGTTTTTCTTGCCCCAGATGTCAGGTGCCCCCAGAAGGAAGGCAATACATAAATTTGTGTAATAAAGCAATGCCATATAATCAAAATACAGTAGTGCAAGCAAGTACACCATAAATGAATACCCCAATCAGGTTGTATGAGGAGGTGTTAGCCAATAGGCCTGTCCCAAGAGGGGAAGGAGGGAGGGAAACCTGGACTGCAGCTGTATTAGCACTCGAACATCTACATTTATGGTAGGTACAAAACTGCACTATGTTCATCGTGCATACAGCTGCAGTCATAACAGATGGGTAGAATCCCAAAGCTAAGAAAGGGGTGGTAGGCACTAGGTGGAACTAGGAGGAGCCAGGATGCCCTGAAAGACTGCAGTGGCAAAGCCTGCTCTAGATATGGAGTATAATGGAAGGTGGTAGTGCTTGGAGAAGGTATGCACAGAACTCCAAGTGGCTGCTTCCAAAATATCTTTGGTAGGAACTCCTCTGAGGAAAGCTGCAGAGGTAGCTGTGGCCCTTGTGGAGTGAGATCTGATGCCTGTTGGTACAGTTTTGCCACGAAAAGAACAACAAAAGTGTTTGCAGTGGGCTATCCATTTTGATAGTCTGTTTGGAAATTGGCTTCCCTTGAGCTCCTATAGCATAAGACACAAAGAGCTGTTCTGATTTTCTGAAAGGCTTTGTTCTGTCTAAATAATAACGCAGTTGTCTGTGGATGTCCAAGGAATGTGGTAATCTCTCCCCTTTGTTTTGAGGATTAGGATAAAAGGTAGGTAAGTGTATAGCCTGATTCAAAGCTACCCTGGATACCACTTTTGGCATAAAGGACGGGTTGGTTCGTAAGGAAACTCTGTCCTGATGGAAGATGATAAAAGGCTGCACAGCCATGAGGGCTTGTAGTTCCGATACCCTACGAGCTGAGGTAATTAGCCAGAAGGAAAGCTGTTTTCCAGGACAAATATTGCAAATCTGTTGAGGCAGCTGGCTCAAAAGGAGGCAAGGTCAGCTTTTCTAGAATGAAATTGAGATCCCAAGCAGGTATTGGTTGTTTCCTTGGGGGTTTTATATTCCTAGCCCCTCTGAGGAACTGTCTTAAGAGGAGGTGAGAGAATAAAGGTGGATCAGTGTTGTATTCTGCAGAAATGGCTGAGGCATGAATTTTGATGGAGGAGAATGAAAGTCCACTGCTTAGCAGCTCAGCTAGATACTGTAATATTTGAGGTAAATTCAGTTTTCCAGGATTCTGGCCCTTTTTCTCATTCCAGGCACAAAACCGTTTCCATTTTGTGGAGTAAGCTTTTCTAGTAGACGGCCTTCTGGCCTCCAAAATGACATCCTGCACCTCCTTGGAGAGTAGGGTCTGTTGTGATGTTAAGGAATCTTCCATGCGGCCAGATTGAGTGTTTTCAGCTGACTGTGAAGAGTTTTGAAGCTGTGCTGAGTCAGAAGAAGAGGCATTAGAGGCAGGGTCCATGGTGGGGAATGCGTCATGCTCCTTAGGAGTGGATATCAGTTTTGTCTTGGCCAGTCTAGAGCAATGAGAATCATCTTTGGTCTGTCTGCTCTGGTTTTTAATAGAACTTTGGCCAGCAGAGGAAGAGGTGGGAAGGCATAAACTGTCATTGTTGTCCAACTGAGAGAGAGAGCGTCTACTCTCCAGGCCTTTGGATGAAAAATCCTTGAGCAGATTTTTGTCAATTGGTGATTTTTGTGGGAGGCAGAGCGCTCTAGGTCTGGCCTTCCCCATGCTTGAATTATCTCTGTAAAAACTTGAGGATGCAACTTCCATTCGTGTGGACCTGTCATATTTCTGCTTAGGTTGTCTGCCAGTGTGTTTTCCTTGCCTGGCAAGTACTGTGCTTGAAGTTCGATTTGTAAGTCCAGAGCCATGTTCCAAAGTGACATGGCCAGCCTGCATAGGGGGTATGAATGGGTTCCTCCCTGTTTATGTACCACATTACTGTGGTGTTGTCTGTCCTTATCAATAGTTGACCTGGATGCAGAAGGTCTTTGAAAGCTATAATAGCATTTATTACTGCTAGCATTTCCTTTTGATTGATGTGAAGGTGCTTTTTTTTTGAGACCATTTGCTCTGAATGCACCGATCTGTCATGTGCGCCCCCCAGGCGTAGTCCGAGGCGTCTGTTGTGATGACTTGATCTGCTTGAGGATTGCTGAATGGGAGACCTGTGTTTGTTTGGCATGCTTGAGCCCACCACAGAAATTCCTTCTGAAGACATGGAATTAGTGGTATTATTGTTTCCAAACTGTGGCTGTGTTGAGACCATACGTTTTTCAGGTACCATTGAAGTTTCCTCATATGCAGCTTTGCACATGGGATTAGTAGGATGCAAGATGCCATGAATCCCAGAGCCTGCAGGATTTTCCTTGCAGTCAGCCTGGTGAAATTTGCTAGTGCTCTGAAGTATTGAGTTAGTTTCCCCCGCTTCTCTGGCGTGAGGTAGGCCATCTGGGTGTTTGTGTCCAAGTTGGCACCCAGGAAAATTATTTTCCGAGAGGGTATTAGCCTTGATTTCTTTTTGTTGACTGTGTATCCCAGAGAATTCAACAACATTATTACATAAGCCAGATGTTTCAGAAGTATGTGCTTGCTGTCCGCTTGGATCAGGCAGTCGTCCAAATAGGGGTATATTATTATCCCTTGAAGTCTGCAGTAGGCAATTACTGATGCCAGGCATTTCGTGAATACTCTGGGCGCAGTAGATAAGCCAAAGGGCAATGCAGAGAATTGATAATGGGTTGAACCTGCAAGAAATCTGAGGTATCTTCTGCAATTTTGTCTGATTGGGACATGCAGGTATGCCTCCTTGAGGGCCAATGTTACCAGCCAAGACTCCTTGCCCAGCATGGGAAGAAGCTGCTGTAAAATGAGTATCTTGAATTTTGGTACGAGTAAAAATGTGTTTAGGATGGATAGGTCCAAAATAGGTCTCCAATCTTTTCCCTTCCTTGGTACCAGGAATAGTCTGGAATAAAAACCTTGACCTTGTTCGTGAGTAGGTACCTCTTGAATAGCTTTCATGTCCATGAGATATGAAATTTGTCTTTGTGCGTCTGCCCTTTGATTGTGTGGCAGGTTTGGCATGCCTCTCATTTTTGGAAGGGTGTGAAAATGGAATCTGTAGCCTCTGTTTATAATGTCCAGGATCCATTTGTCTTTTGTGACAATATGCCAATTTTTTGAAAATAATGCCAGCTTTCCGCCTAAGGGTGCTGCCATTTGAGCCTTGCTTGGCATGCAAAGGGGAAGTCATTGGGCTTGCTTTCTGAATGGCTGCGAACTATCCTCACCACCTCTGTGTAGGAGCTTGCCATTGTCTGCCTCTAAACAATCCTTGGGATTGCCCTCTGCCCCTCGCGCGCCTGTATCTCTACCTCTTTGGGGTATGTCCGTGGCTGGAAAGGACCAATTTTTGGAAGGCCAATTTCTACTGAAATGTGGGGGTTGTACCTGTAGAAAATCTTTCACTGTTTGCATTGATTTAGCCTTTTCCTCCATTTTCTTTAATAACTCCTCAGCATTAGCACCAAATAATACATCCTTTTGTAGAGGGGCATCTAGCAATTTAGCTTTGACATGATCTGGTAAGGTTTGTTCCTTGAGCAAAGCATGTCTACGTATGACTGATCCTGTAACAGCAGCTCTACATGAGGCCTCTAGAGCATCAAAACCACATTGCAAGGTATGTTTACCCACTTGTTCTGCACTATGCATCAAATCCTGCAACTCCTTCAAGTCTGGTTGTTCAGGTTGTGACATTTTACTTCTCAATTGTGATAACAGAAACTGTTGGTACTTTAGCATATGGAACTGGCAGTTTAATGCCCTCATGGTTAAGGTGGCTGAGGTATATACCTTTTTTCCCCACCTTTCTAAGGATCTGGAATCTCTCTCGGAAGGTAATGGATTTTTAGCAGTGGAGGCCTTAATTCCCTTGGGGCCCTGTGAGATAGTTTCTGGGTCAGCCGGATGGCTTTTGTATAGAAATTGGTGTGAGTCAGGAACTCGGTAGTACCTGTCAGTCTTGACTGGGGCTGGAGGTAAAGAATCCGGGTTAAGGCAGGCCTCCGAGTACACATCATCTAGTATGTCCAAGACAGGAGGTATAGCCAGAGGCCTGTGCTGAGGTAGCAAGAGAAAATCCCTAAGCCTTTTCTTGGAATCTGAGTACTCTTGGCCTTCCCAGTGGAAGTGCTCCCTTAAGGTATGCAAGGTTTCCCCAAATGAGTAATCCTCTGGGGGGGATACAGAGGGAATGGACTCCTCTGCATCAGAATCTTCAAAAGGGGAGTAAGAAAGTTCCTGTTCATCAGAGTGCTCTGATATAATGGAGGCCTGATCAGAGGAGGGGGATTCTTCCTAAACTCTGGGCCTTTTGTCCGGGGGGGGGTTGAGAACCCCCGATAAGAGTAATTAAATCCTCAGCCATTTTAAGCATCTGTTTTTTAGGCATGGGGCCTGGAGATGGGCCCTGTGTAGCTTGTCTCTTAGAATGCATGGCTGCTTTAGACTTAGTGAAAGCCTTGATGGAAAAAGAAGAGGAAGGTCTGAAGACACCTTGAGAGGAGGCAGACCTGCTTACATTTTGAGATTCACCATCAAGAGTGGCTTTGGTATCTGTAGTCGGGGTGTGGGCCGAGGAGCCTGCGACATCGGGCACAGAAGACACCGCCAATGAAGTGTCGTCGTAGTCAGAGGCTGCGTAGGCGCCTCGCTGAGAACCGGACCACCTGTAGTCGGCTTTGGCATGGTGTCGGTAGAGGCCGCGGACCTCGTGTATCGGTCCTTATCTTTGCGCTTTTTAGACAAAACTTGAGTCGGAGTATCCAACGACATAATATAGTTAAATTTTTTGCCAAAATAATGCTGGGCGAACTCCGCCCAATGCTTAATGGTGCGTTTGTTGAATGTAGCACAAAAATGACAGACGGAGACGTCGTGGTCTGGGCCTAAACAAGGAATACAGAGGGAATGAAAATCCTTATGCGGTATGTGCTTCTCACATGAAATACAATTATTAACTTTGTCTGACATCGGTCTGAGGCAAGAAAAGTTTCCCCAATGGGGTACTTAGCTTTCAAGAAGACTTCGGTTGCAAAATTTTCGTAATTTCAGGAGCTGGCCGACTGGCACTTGCAAACTGCTTCTGCTTCGGGCACCGCGCGGCAAGAAAGACTGAAGAAAATGGCGTCGGCTGGTTCTTTTATACCCCTGTCGCACTGACGTCAGGGAAGAAGCGACGACAACCGACGCCGGACCTAGACTTTGGAATTCGGCCGACCGAAGACCCGCCTGACAGCAGGAGAACCCATCTGTTATGACTGCAACTGTATGCACGATGAACATCTGGAAAGGCTGCAGAAATACCTCACTAAAAGAATTTCAGGCCTAAAGCAGATGCCCTATGCTGTCCGTCTAAAAAAAACTCCACCTATACTCTGTTTCATATCATCTACTCAGAGGCGATCTCTGCTTAACATACAAGGCCATGTCAAACCCAGAACTGTTGGACATGCTACACAAAGAAATTCCAATCCCTCAGACACACGCTCCAGGGATCTAAACCTTGTCATCACAATGAACAAAACATGCTGGAGGGACAGGTACCTGACCCAGAGACTCCCCAGACTGTGGAATAGACTTGTCCATACATGTCAAGCAGAGCGCCTCTTTGGCCCTCTTCAAAAGGAACCTTGATGATTGGATGGGAGATAGGAAATTCACCCTGGACATCACATCAGTCGGCCTACTAGACAGGGGTCCAGGGAAGTAAATACTGTGGGAAGAAATAGCCAGGGAATTTTTATGGCTAAGCTTGTATAGGCCCTAGGGCCGATAGCCTAGTACCAACCTATGAAAGGGAGTCCCTTGTTTTGGTTGCAGGCCTTTGCCTACCAAAGAGCCTCTGTCCTTAGGCAAGGAATGATAGGAATCATTGTTTCCAGGTCCTGAGAATGTTGACACCAGAGACTTTTTTAGGTACCATTGAAGTTTCCTCATATGCAATCTTGCATATGGAATTAGAAGAGGAGGCCATGAACCCCAGGGCTTGAAGTATTTTTCTTGCAGATAGCCGGGTTTTGGTGGCCAGTAGATTGAAGCAGTTTGTCAAATAAACTTGTTTCTCTGGAGTGAGGAATGCCATCTGTGAAATTGTGTTCAAGCTTGCTCCCAGGAAAAATCTGCTGGCTGGGTACCAGATGTGATTTCTTTTCATTGATGATGTATCCCAGTGAAGTTAGAAGTCTCTTTACAAATGCCAGTTGCTGTAGTAGCAAGTCCTGGCTGTCCGCTTGAATCAAGCAATCATCCAAGTATGGGCAAATTTGAATTCTTCTGTGCCTGCAATATGCAATGGCTAGAGCTAGGCACTTTGTGAATACCCTGGGTGCAGTAGATAAGCCAGAGGGAAGTGAGAGAACTAATAGTGCATAGAGCCTGCTCTGAAGCATAGGTATTTCCTGCAAGATTCCCTTATGGGGATGTGCAAATAAGGTTCTTTTAAATCTAGGGCTGCTAGCCAGGAGTCCTTGGCTAGCATAGGAAGCACCTGTTGAAGAGTTAGCATTTTGAATTTTGGAACCACCAGAAAGGTGTTGAGAATAGACAGATTCAGGATAGGACGCCAAGAGTTTTCTTATCTGGGAACCAGAAACAGTCTGAAATAAAAAGTCTTGTCCCTTTTGTTCTGCTGGGACAGGTTAAATAGCCTTGATACTGAGAAGGGAAACTACTTGCTTTTAGGCCTCTGCCCACTGGTTTGGATGGAGGTCTGGCCATCCGCTTAGGGTTGGGGGTGATTGGAAGTGGAATCTGTATCCCTGGGAAACAATGCTTAAGACCCATCTGTCTTGGGTCATGTATTCCCAGTTTTTGGCATGTAGGGCAAGTTTCCCTCCTAAAGGTGCAAGTACTTGGGCAAGGCTTGGAAGAGTTAAGGATAAGTCATTGTGCAATTTTACCATAAGATGGTGGCTTACTACTCCCTGTTTTGGATGTGGGAGCACTCCATTGCTTAGATCTGTGCATAACCTGAGATTGAAGTCTTGGTGGTCTGCTGACCCTGGGCTTGGATTGAGAAGGTCTGGAAGGGACTGGAAAAGGCCAGTTTTTTGAAGGCCAATGCCTACTGAATCTAGGTGGCTGTACTTGTAAAAAAATCTTTAACAGTTTGCATAGATTTAGCTTTCTCCTCCAACCTTTTTGAGGACGACTTCTGCTTTACTGCCAAATAGATGCTGTTGGTTTAATGGTGCATCTAGTAATTTTGCTTTGACATGATCTGGCAAGTTTTGTTCCTTAAGCCAAGCATGACTTCTAAGAACAGGCCCAGTCACAGCAGCTCTGCAAGACGCTTCTAAAGCATCAAACCCACATTGCAAAGTATGTTTACCAACTTGGTTAGCAGAATGCATTAACTCTTGTAAATCTTTTGTGTTCCGGACAGTCAGGAATCAATATCAATTTCTGTTTAATTAGCTCCATAATATGCTGCCGATACTTTAACATATGAAACTGGCAATTTAAATCCCTAATGGCAAGAGAAGGTTTATACCTTCTTACCCAATCTGTCTAAAGCCCTAGAATCCCTGTCCAAAGGGGTAGGATTTTTGGCAGTTGTAACCTTAATGCATTTAGGTCCCTGGGAAATGGTCTCTGGATCAACAAGTAGGATTCTTAAAAAGGAATTTGTGGGAGTCAGATACTCTATAGTACTTGTCAAGTTCCTGGGAGCTGGAGGCAAGGTATCAGGGGTAAGGCTGGATTCCAAGAAGACATCATCTACAATTTCCAGAACAGGAGGGATAGCTAGAGGCCTGTGCTGAGGCAAGTTTAAAAATTCCCTGAGTCTCTTTTTGGACTGAGAGTAGTTCTGGCTCTCCCAGGAGAAATGCTCTCTAAGGGTATGCAGGGTTTCACCAAAAGGAAAACCTTCTGGAGGGAAGGCAGAGGGAATGGAATCCTCTGCATCAGAATCCTCATAGGTACACAAGGGGATGTCCTGGTAATCAGAAGGATCAGAGTTATCAGATTCCTGATCAGAAGGAAAATCAGTTGTTGGTTTCTCTGAGGGGGAAGACTGACTTCCCCTAATTAAAGTAATGAGGTCTTCAGCCCATTCTAAGCATTTGTTTTTTTTTTGACATTTGGGCCTGAGAATGCGCTTAGGTTGTCTGTTTCCTAAGAGTAGTGCGAACTTTAGGCTGAGGAATTCAGTATTTTTGGTTTGAAACAAAGTCGTTGGTTTAATATGAAAATTGGAAGGCCTGAATACACAGCGGCTCCGGACCCATCCAAGGTGGAGACATCCGCAGGTTCCATAG
Organism: Protopterus annectens; assembly: GCF_019279795.1. Lineage (NCBI taxonomy): Eukaryota > Metazoa > Chordata > Ceratodontiformes > Protopteridae > Protopterus > Protopterus annectens. The sequence goes on along the minus strand of NC_056732.1, from coordinate 161,466,535 downwards.
TCAAAGAAGCATCTTGCTGCATACTGGACTCCGAATGTGTCTCAGTAGAGGCCTGTGAATCTGTAGAAGCAGGTAACAGGGGCTGTGAAAGCACCTCACTGAGTACTGACGGAATGGTGACTAGCTTAACGGTAGCATCGTCGGCAGTTTTGGACCTATGCGGTCTGTCTCTATCTTTACACTTTTTCAGAAGATCGGTAGTAGGATGGCTTATCGAAGCCATTTTGAAGTACGGAGATCGAGAGCGAAAAAATTTAGCTGCAAAAATTGCCAGACGAATAGTTTGGGCATTGAACAAGGCACAAAACGGACAGCGAGGGACATCGTGGTCTGGGCCTAAACAGGTGACGCAGTAAGAAAAAAATCCCTGTGAGTTATTTGCTTTCCACAGGCAAGACAATTATTAATTTTTTCTAACATCGGTTAGAGCAACAATGGAGTATTTATCTTTTAGAAGACTTCAGGTCTGAAACTCGAAAAACAAAAATTTCAGGAGGCGGCCGACCGGCACTTGCAAACTGCTTCGGGCACCGCACAGCAACAAAGACTGATGTAATGGTGTCGGCTACATGTTTTATACCCCAGACGACCTGACGTCATGGAAGAAGCGACAGCATCCAATGCAGAAATCCCATGACTCTGGTATTCAGGCCGACTGAGGGCTACCTGCAGGCAGATAACCCAAATGTGATGACTGCAACAGAGAAACATGAAGATCATCAAAGGAGAAGCCACTCTAGACTTCTGTCTGGCAAATGGCTTGATAGTAGCCAACAGATGGTTCAGAAAGACAGTCACAAGATCACATACAAGAGTAGTCTAACATGCAACTCAGGTAGACTTCCTCCTAATAAGGAAAAGTCACTGGTGTAGAATCCATGACTGCAAAGTCATTCCCAGTGAAACACTCGGCCCACAGCACAGCATAAACCATTAGTTGGCACAATCAGCTGCAAGCAGTGGTCGGAGAAGGTTCTACGGTCAAGAGAGACCAGGCTGAAGACTTGGATGTTGACTGGAGAGAAAGTACAACAGTTCAAGGAATTACTCAGGGTTCTAGCTCCTCAAGAAGAGGAGGAAATAGGTGGAGCTGAAGAAGAATGGCAGCACCTAAAAACAGTACGTGTTAGAACTACAGAAATGATATGTGGCCGAGCCAGGTATGGAAATAAGGTACATAAGAAAAGCTGGTGGTGGAATACAGAAGTCCAGGAAATCATCAAAAGAAAGGAGGGGGTGCAGGATGTGGGAGATAGAAAAGACTGAGCAGGCTAGGAAGGACTACTGGCCGGCTAATAAAGAAGATAAGAAAGAAGTTGCAATAACAAAGACTAGGGCATTGGAGGCAGTGTACCAACTTCTGGAAAGTGACTCAGTAAGGGACACAAATAAACTATATCAGGTTGCAAGGCAATGACAGAAAGATAAAGAAGATAGTCAGACATCCTTCATAAGGGATGCCAGCAACAACCTGCTCACCAGTCCAGAGGACATCAAAGCCAGACGGAAGGAGCATTTCCAGCAGCTTCTGAATGAAGAAAACCCCAGAAAAGCTATATTGCCAAAGAAAAGTACAGTTTTGTACCTACCATAAATGTAGATGTTCGAAGATCCACATTGCTGCAGTCCTTACATATGGGGTAGTCCGCTGTCCTCAGTCGGCCCGAATACCAAAGTATTAGGCTGACATCGGTCAAGGCGCTTAAAACTGACATCAGGACGTCAGGGTACAAAAGCGCATGACCGACGTCATTTCCTCAGTCTTTTCTTGCCCCAGATGTCAGAAGGCCCTAACAAGAAAGGCCAAATCCAAAAACCAGCAAAACCTAACCAACCACCCGTGCACTAACCATATTTACAATATGTACAACACAAACCACACCACCACCTTCAACAACAGAGGGGAAGGAGGGAGGGTAAATTGGACTGCAGCAATGTGGATCTTCGAACATCTACATTTATGGTAGGTACAAAACTGTACTATGTTCTTCATCTCACATTGCTGCAGTCCTTACATATGGGTAGAATCCCAAAGCACAGGTAAGGGAGGATCGCAAAACTATAAAGCATTAGGAGCTGCCAACATGCCCTGTAAAATTGCAGTGGCAAATCCAGCCCTAGATTTAGAGTAAAGTGGAAGGTGGTAATGCTTAGAGAAAGTATGCACTGAACTCCAAGTAGCTGCTTCCAAAATATCTTTAGTAGCCACCCCTTAAAAAGCTGTAGAAGTGGCAGTAGCCCTAGTGGAATGAGGCCTAATCCCAGCTGGAATCTCCTTACCATGATGGGAATAACAGAAAGCAATACAAAAACCAATCCACTTAGAAATAGTTTGTTTTGAAACAGGTTTGCCCTGAGAACCCAAAGCAAAAGAAACAAACAACTGCTGAGACTGCCTGAACCCTTTAGTTCTGCTCAAATAATATCGCAACTGTCTGTGTATATCCAAAGTGTGCAAAATCTTTCCCTTTATTTTGGGGGTTTGCATAAAAAGTAGGCAAATGAATAGTTTGGTTTAAAGCCACACTAGAAACCACTTTAGGCATAAAAGAAGGGTTAGTACGCAAAGACACCCTATCCTTGTGGAAAATTAAGAAAGGCTCAACTGCCATAAGGGCCTGTAATTCAGAAACCCTTCTGCAGAGGTAATGGCCAACAAAAAGCAGTCTTCCATGATAAATATTTCAACTCTGCCGATGCTGCAGGCTCAAAAGGTTGTAGAGTGAGTTTCTCCAACACAAAATTGAGATCCCAAGCAGGAGTAGGAGCTCTACGTGGGGGTCTTATATTCTTTGCCCCTCTAAGGAATTGCTTAAACAAAGGCTGAGAAAATAATGGTGGGTCACAGTCATAGTGAGCAGAAATTGCTGCAGCATGAACCTTTATAGAGGAGAAGGACAAACCTTTGTCCAATAACTCAGTAAGGTATTGAAGCGCAACACTTAAATTAGGTTTAGAAACATCAAAGTCCTTTGCTGTACTCCAAAATAAAAATCTCCTCCATTTATCTGCGTAAACTTTCCTTGTACTAGGCCTTCTGGCCTCCAAAATAACATTCAAAACTTGTTGTGGAAGCTGAGACCCTCCAGGGTTTAAAACGGAATATGCCAGGCTGTCAGATGTAGAGAATGAAGTTTGACATTGAGTAAATGACTGTTCTCCTGAGACAGCAGGTGAGGAATCGAAGGCAAAGGCCATGGAGGCTCCTGTACCAGACTTCTCAGTAATGGGTACCAGTGCTGTCGAGGCCAATCTGGAGCTATTAAAATCATCTTTGGCTTGTCCTGTCTGACCTTCAGCAGTACCTTTGGGAGGAGAGGCAGAGGTGGAAAGGCATACACGTGAAGATTGCTCCAATTGAATGAGAGAGCATCCACTTTCCAAGCTGTGGGATGAAACCTTTTGTGCAAAACTTTGGCAGCTGGTAATTTAGTGGAGAAGCGAACAGATCTATGTCTGGAGTTCCCCATAACACTGTCAATCTCTGAAATACATGAGGATCCAATTTCCACTCGTGGGGATCCATAATTTGTCTGCTCAACACATCTGCTAAGGAGTTCTGTGCTCCTGGCAGAAACCTTGCCTGAAGATTTAGCTGTAAACTGAGAGCAGTCTCCCACAAAATCATTGCTTGTCTGCATAGAGGATAAGAATCGTTCCCCTTGCTTGTTGATGTACCACATGACAGTTGTGTTGTCTGTTTGAATCAACACCTGCCCTGGAAGAAGTAAATCCTTGAAAGCTATCAATGCAAATTGGACTGCTAACATCTCCTTCAAGTTGATATGTAGATGTTGAAGTCTGGCAGGCCACGTGTCTTGTACCCATTTTCCATTTAGATGAGCTCCCCAAGCTTTGTCTGAGGCATCTGTCGTTAAAATCTGACTCGCCTCTGGCCGGGTCACAGAGAGTCCCTTGTTTAGGTGACATTCCTGAGCCCACCACAAAAATTCCTTCTGAATGCAAGGTATTATCTGAATGACAGTGTCCAAATCTTGGCAGTGCTGTGTCCATACATTCTTGAGATACCATTGTAGCTTCCTCATATGCAGTTTGGCATTTGGAAGTACCAGAATACAAGATGCCATGAACCCCAAGGCTTGAAGGACTGTCCTTGCAGTCAGCCTGGACTGACGAGACAACTGGTGGAAGTAAAGAGAAAGATTCTTTTGTTTGTCCGGGGTCAAAAAGGCCATCTGGGATGCTGTATTCAGTCTCACACCCAGAAAGCACATGTCCTGAGAGGGTACTAGACTGGACTTTATTTCGTTCACAGAATACCCCAGGCATCTTAACACTGCCATCACATACTGTAAATGATGAAGAAGTTAGTCCTTTTCTTGGGCCAGAATCAGGCAATCGTCCAAATAAGGATAGATCTGTATTCCTCTTAGCCTGAAGAAAGCTACCACTGGAGCCAGAACCTTCGTGAACACTCTGGGCGCAGTAGATAAGCCAAAGGGCAATGCAGAGAACTGATAATGTGAAGTCCCAGCCGCAAACGCAGATACTTCCTGCCACTGGGCCTGATAGGAACATGAAGGTAAGCCTCCTTGAGATCCAGAGTCACCATCCAGTGATCTTTGCCCAGCAGAGGTAAAAGCTGTTGTAACGTCAACATTTTGAACTTGGGAATGTCCAGATATGTGTTGAGGATAGATAAATCCAAAATTGGTCTCCACGTGTTTCCTTTCTTTGGTACTAGAAACAGGCGAGAATAAAATCCTAGGCCCACTTCTGGCAGAGGGACCGGTTGTATGGCCCCTATTTGAAGTAGTAGAGAAATTTGTTTGCAAGCCTCTAGTCTTAGCTGAGGAGGAACGTCCGGCATGCCTTTGAAAGGAGGCAAGGTATGGAAATAAAACTTGTAACCCTGGTGTATAATATCCAGTACCCATTTGTCTTGGGTAATCAACATCCAATTTTCCTTGAAGAGTGCTAACCTTCCTCCCAAAGGTGCTGCCAGGCAAGAAGGATCTGGCAGCTGAAAAAGTAGGTCATTGGGCCTGTTTACGAAAGGACTGGCCCCTGTCCTCACCCGAAGATTGTGCAGGTGAACTCCCTGTTCTAGGCCTGAAAGAACTCTGAGCTCTGCCCCTACCACGTCTAGATCTACCCCTAGACTGAGAATCATAAGAAGGGTACGTCCACCCCTTAGCAGGCCAATTCCTACTAAACTTCGGAGGCTGAACTTGCAAAAAATCTTTAACAGCCTGCATAGACTTAGCCTTGTCTTCCATTTTCTTCAAGACTGACTCCACAGGTGAACCAAACAACACATCAGACTGCAAAGGAGCATCCAAAATCCTTGTCTTAACATGGTCAGATAAATTCTGATCCTTCAGCCAGGCATGCCTGCGAAGAACTGAGCCAGTGGCAGCCACCCTAGACGAGGCCTGCACAGCATCAAAACCACACTGTAATGAATGCTTACCCACCTGTTCAGAGACATGCACCAAATCTTGTAATTCTTTACACTCAATACCTTCCGCCAGAGCATCCACCTTAGACTTCAATTGAGAAAGAAGAAAGTTTTGATATTTCAACATATGAAACTGGCAATTCAAAGCCCTCATAGCTAAGGTAGAAGATGTACAGACCTTCTTTCCCCATCTATCCAAGGCTCTGGCTTCTTTATCTAGAGGAACCGGATTTTTTACAACAGAGGCCTTGACACCCTTAGGTCCCTGACTAATAGTTTCTGGGTCCGCCCTAGGACTCTTATAAAGATATTTATGAGCCTCAGGCACCCTGTAATACCTATCCGGTTTAACAGGAGCAGGAGGCAGAGAATCAGGATTAAGTGAAGCCTCTGCAAACACATTTTCCACAACATCCAGAACAGGGGGTATAGCCAAGGGCCTATGCTGGGGTAACAGCAAAAACTCCCTAAGCCTTTTCCTAGAATCAGAGAAGTCCTGACCTTCCCACTTAAAATGTTCCCTCATAGAATGAAGTGTCTCTGAAAAAGAAAAATCCTCTGGAGGAGAAGCAGAAGGAGTGGAATCATCTGCATCAGAATCAGAATAAGGAGAGTACTCCTGCAAGTCTTCAGCTGAAGACTCTGAAACATCCGAAGCCTGCTCAAAACTTCCCAACTCTGGCTCCACCCTAGGCCTCTTATCAGGAGGGGGCAAGGAACCTCTAATCAGAGTAATCAAATCTTCTGCCATTTTAAGCATGTGCTTCTTAGGCACAGACCCTGCTGAACTAGGAGTGACACCAACAGAAGCTAAAACTGGCCTGCCTCTGGGAGAAGCCTTGGAAACAAAAGGAGAAGGCCTAACCACCCTAGGAAGGAAGGGGATTACAGTAACTTGAGAAGCCCCTTCAGCCTGACCTGCCTCCTGAGAGACCACCTCCTGCAAAATCAGAGTCTCCCCCTGAGACTCCAGAGAAGTCTCCGTCGGAACCACCGGTTCCACTGAAGCCTCTAAAGAACCGGCGTCCGGAACGGACGACTCATCTTGCCTGGGTTTAACTGTTTTGTCTTTGCGCTTCTTCGCAGAAGCGGGCGCCGGAGAATCCGACGGCATATTATAATTGCACCGCTTCCCAAAGACCAGCCTAGCACAATCTAACCTCCGCTTAATAGTGCGTTTATTGAACCTAGCACAAAAGCGACACCCAACAACATCGTGCTCAGGCCCCAAACAAGGAATACACAAAGAATGATAATCCCTATGCGGTATCTGTTTCCCACAAGAAATACAGTTATTCACTTTTTCTGACATCCGGTAAAACACTGAGGCAAGAAAAAAACAAAATATTCCCCAACGGGGTACTTAGCCAACTTGGATTCGGTCTGAAACTCCGAATTCGAAAAATTTCAGAACGCCGAACGGCACTAGCAACGCTGCTTCTGCATCGGACCATGCGGCAAAAAAGACTGAGGAAATGACGTCGGTCATGCGCTTTTGTACCCTGACGTCCTGATGTCAGTTTTAAGCGCCTTGACCGACGTCAGCCTAATACTTTGGTATTCGGGCCGACCGAGGACAGCGGACTACCCCATATGTAAGGACTGCAGCAATGTGAGATGAAGAACATCAGCCTATGATGAGAGAGGAGGAGGAGCCCACACCAGAAGCAAGAACAGCACTAAGGAAGATGAAGTCAGGGAAAGCAGCAAGTTCAGATGAGGTTACAGCAGATATGATAAAGATGATGGGATAGGGGAGAAATGGCTCCTGAGGGTACTAATAGCAGTGTGGACAGAAAGGCATATCCCACATGACTGGAGAATAAGCACACTCATGCCAGTGTATAAGAAAAACGGGGACATCCACAACTGTGGGCAGTACAGAGGCATCAAACTCCTATCACATTGCATGAAAGTTCTGGAGAGGGTGCTTGATAAATGGATATGCAGAGTAGTAGGATGTAAGATGGGAGATGAGCAGTTTGGATTCAGATCAGGATGCAACACAATTAACCCAATGTTTGCATTGAGACAGATACTTGAGAAGAAGATAGAAGTGAGGATAAAGTTCAACTGGATATTCCTAGACTTGGAGAAAGCATATGACAAGGTCCCAAGAAAGCTGATCTGGGAAGTACTGTGGTAGTTTGAAGTCCCAGAAACACTGGTAGAATTAGTGCAGGCTATGTACAAGGACCCAATGACTCAACTATGAACAGTGTTTGGCCTCACAGAGGGGTTCTCAGTGGGAGTGGGTGTACATCAGGGTTCAGCTCTGAGCCTACTGCTGCTCATACTGGTGATGGAATACATTAGCAAACAAGTTGGAGGGGACGGATCAACAAAGCTGCTGTATGCAGACGATGTGGCAGTACAGGCAGACTCTGAGGTAGAACTTCAGCAAAGGATGGGAGAATGGAATGCAAATCTGAAGGAACATGGGATGATAAGCACAGATAAGATGTTGGTAATGGCAGCAAATTGGGGAAATCAGAAGAAGCTGAGAAAAGAGACAGAAGGGAAGATAGTGGAACAAGTAAACAGCTTCAAGCATCTGAGAGGGGTAGTTGAGGAGAAGGGTAGCCTGAATGAAGAGGTCAAAGCTAAAATCAGAGGGGCTGCAGCCAACTGGCATAGAGCATCACGTGTAATCTATGACAAAAGAATGCCAAATAAGCTGAAAGTATGGTGTACAAGACAGTGGTACAACCAGTACTACTGTATGGTACAAAAACCTGGGCAGTAAAGGCAGAACAGTTGAAGCTAGAGGTGATGGTAATGAAGTGCCTTAGAAAGCTTGTAGGATGCACACTGGGGACAGACAAAGAAATGAGGACATAAGAGCAGAAGCCAAAGTAGCTCCAATTGCAGAAAAGATCAAAGAGAACAGATTACAGTGGTTTGGGCACATGTGTAGAAAAGCAGAAGACAGTCTGGTGAGGAAGATTTGGTACAGACAGGAAGAAGGTAAGAGGAAGCAAGGACATCCAGCAAAGAGGTGGATGGACTGTGTGAAAGAAGATCTGAGACAGTCAGGCATGAGTGTTGAAGAAGGCAAGAGTGTAGCACTGAATCGAGAGAGTTGGTGACAGTTAACATGATACCCTGACCCCATGTAGAAAAATGGAAAAAAGGGAGATGATGATGATGATGTTGATGTACCAAACCACAGACATGTTTGTTGGTCTGTATAGAAATCATCCTAAGAGGAAGAACGTCTAGGAAGGCCTGCAATGCTAGGACCACCATTCTCATCCCTAGGACATTGATGTGTTAATTGGTGTCTTCTGGAGACAACATGCCTTGGGACCATCCTTCCCAAGAAGTGAACCCCCACCCCAGTTGGTAGGTGTCTGTGGTTACTGTGGCTACTGGGGATGGAAGTACAACAGGGTAGCCTTGGAAAACTTCATCCAACAGTATCAACCAGTGTAAATGGTCTTTCCATACTCGAGTGAGTTTGATCTGAAGGGACCAGGGATGACAAAAAAAAACAGCTAGGGTCCATTGAAGAATATGCATATGAAACTGGGCCATAGGAACTAGAGTTATAGCTGTTGCCACTGATCCTAGGGCCTGAAGAACTAGTCTTGCCAGGGGAGAAGGGTTGCAATAACTTCACACCTAAAAACCTGATTATTTTTACATGTTGTGGTAGAAGAGAGGCTATCAGATTTACTGTGTTCAACTGGGCATCTATGCACTCCAAGCTCTGAACAAGATGGAGATGAGATTTGTAGATGCTGACTGAGATGTATAGTGATTGACATAACTGGAACAAGTAGTGTCTGGACTCCTCTAAGAGATGCTTGGTTGGGGCAGAGAGGAGCCAGTCTACTTATGGACATACTTGGAATCCCTGCAGTCTCAATTGAGCTGCTACCATTGGCAAACACCCCTGGGGCTGTGAAGAGACCAAAGGGCTTTAAACTTGTAGTGACTGGCCCCCAAACAAAAATGCAGACATCTTCAGGATTGCTTGTTCATCTTGATGTGATAGTATGCATCCTGAAGATGAATGCAGCACAAATAACCATCCTTGCATAGAAAAGGTAGAATGAACTAAACCATTACCATTCACATTCAGAACTTTGACTTTACAAACTGATTCAGTTTGCTTAGATCCAGAATTAATCTCAGGTCCCCAGTTTTCTTTGTAGTTAAAAAGAATCTTAAGTTCTGAATCTCTTCTGGTCTTCATGGACCTCTTGGATGAGACTCATGTCTAGCAGCTTTTGCATTTCTTTAGCTGCTGCCTCCTCCTGATTGGGTGGAACGTCAGAAAGCCTTTTTCTTCTGGTTGGGGGAATCTGGATATGATTTGTAAGACCCAAGAATCCAGACAGATCTGGAAAGTGCATTTTTACCTCAGCGACCTTTGCCTTAAGGTCTCTGAATTACTTAGCACATTTCATGAGATTACAGTGGGACTTGACTAAGGAACTGTCCAAATCCCTCTCAGAGTCCATGTCTGTGTATATCCACCCATCTGGGTGCAGAGACAAGCATCCAACTGCCTCCAGGCAGTTGAACAACCTTTCAGGAATGGTGAAAGGGTTTATCTGAAAAATAATCTCAGAAACCTTGGTTTTGCAGGCCTCCTCTACCATGAGGGTGGCATCTTCCATTTCAACTCCCTACTCCGGCCCTGAGAGAGTTATCCACATGTGAATCCTGGAAAGGATCCTGAGACTTAAGGAAAAAAGAAATTATGTCTTACCATAATGTTCCATCTGTGCTGTTGAACTTCGTTCATTCATTACTGATGGGTTATTGGTTCCTTCCTCGAAACTGAGCTGGTCAATATCAAGCTCGCGTCAGCCAAAAACTCTCGAGCCAAGGTCCTACCCAGAATTCTCTGCTCCCTGTTACCTCTGATCGAGTTTGCAAGTTGATAGATAAAAGTAGAGGCTACCTCTGGTCATAACAGACCTACAATAAAGGAGTACACGAGGTCAACCAGGAACTTCCGGATGGGGGACAGAGGGTGGGAAGTAATGAACGAAGATCAACACCACAGATGGAACGTTATGGTAAGACATAGCTTCTTTATCTGATGCTGATCTTTGTTCATTCCTTACTGATGGGACAGAGTCCCCAGCTACCTGTATCCCTGGGTGGCCCTCATGGAAGGACATTCCTGAGCACCATGGAGCCAAAGGAAGCTCTACCTCTGGAGGTTAAGTCCAATTTGTAATGAAAAATAAAGGTATGAGGTTTGGCCCACGTTGCAGCTGAGGAAATATCATTGAGGGAAGCGCCTTAGCATGGAAAGCTGCTGAAGTTGCCATAGATCTTGTAGAATGAGTTTTCACTCTATGAGGCAAGGGAAGAGTGTTTTTGTTGTAGATAAAGGTAATACAATTTCTCAGCCATGAAGCCAATGTAACTTTTGATACAGGATGACCTCGTCTAGGTCCAGAAAAAGCTAGAAACAGTTGGTCTGATTTACGGGTAGATTTTGTTTTGTCCAGATAAAATCGCATTTGCCTATGAACATCCAAGGAGTGCAGGCAATACTCTCCCTTGTTAGAATGGTTAGGAAAGAACACTGGAAAGTCAATAGATTGGTTAACTGACCGCTCTGGCACCACTTTTGGTAAAAAGGAAGAATTAATTCTCAGTTATTTTCCTATCCTTATGGAAGATAAGATAGGGAGGTTTGATGCATAAGGCTTGAAGTTCTGGCCGATGTGACTGCAATCAGAAACAAAGTTTTCCAAGAGAGATATTTTACATCATATGAAGATGAAGGTTCAAAGGAGGGAGCTGTTAGAGCTTGCAGAACCAATGCCAAATCCCAAGGTTGTACCGGTTCTCTAAAGGGAGGTTTTAGATGGATAACCCCTTTCAAGAATGTTTTAGAGTCTGTGTGACATAAGTGAAGAATCTTGAAAACCAATGTGGAAATTTGAGATGGCAGCTAATTGCACACAAATAGTAGAGGCAGACACCCCAGAGTGGAAAAGATGTGATAAGTAATCCAGTACCACTGAAAATGGGGCTGACAAGGGGTCTAATTGTTTATTCGCTGCCCACACAGAGAACCTTTTCCATTTAAGACAGATTAGTCTGGTGGACGATTTATGAGATGCAATAAGAATATTGCTCACAGGGGACAAGAGGTTTTCATGCCTGGCAGTTATTGGAAGTGGAGAAACCAAGCTGTCAGTTTTAGGGTTGTTAGATTGAGGTGAATCAGACCCTGCGGATGGGAGATCAACATTGGGGATGGATTGAAGATCCACTATTGATCTAGTAGGTGAGGCCAGTCATCTAGATATGGAAACACCTGGAATCCTTGAAGTCGCAAGTGAGCAATAACCACTGCCATTCATCTGCGGAACACACTGGGGGCTGTAAAGAGACTGAAGGGCAGAGCTCGAAATTGGTAGTGACTGGCCCCTATGTGGAAGCGGAGGTATCTTCTTGAGCATTTTTCCATTTTTATGTGGTAATATGCATCTTGAGGATCTACAGAGCACATCAAATAGCCTTCTTCCAAATGAGGAACCATGACCATCCGGAATTTCTCTGTTTTTACAAATTTGTTGTGTGCTGAGATCCAGAATTGGTCTCCAGTCCCCTGTCTTTTTTGGCACTAAGAACAACCTCGAGTAAAAACCGGATCCTATCTGGTGTGAGGGGACCATCTGGATGACTTTTTTGTAGCAACTTTTGGATTTCGTATGCTCCTGTTTCCCTTTGAATGGGTGGAACGTCAGGTAATACTCTACATGAGACTGGACAAAGACGGAAGGGGATGCAATAGCCTCTGGATATTATCCGTTGCACCCAAGAATCGGTGGTTATATTTTGCCAGGCAGTGGGGTACAAGGAAAAATGACCCCCGACCGCCTCCAAAGGTGAGCAGTCAGGCAACGTTTCAGGAGTGCTGATATGTTGGCCAGAGAAGGAATCTCTAGAACCCCGGTTACGTGGACCTCCTCTACCCCGAAAGGGGAGTCTTCCATTGGAGTTTCCCCCTCTGCCTCGAGGGGAGAACTTGGCACGTGCGTCCCAGAAAGAGGCCTGCGATTTCCTGTGCCACATCTTCCCGCTTGTCTCATTTCTGGAGTAGAATCACTGAGAAATGGAGTGTCTGCAACTAACAGCAAACAGGGTCTTGCCATTTTGTTCGCACCTTGCCAGCGTATTTTACTTCAGGGCCAAACAAAGAAGCAATGGAGGAGTTCATGAAGAAAGCCTTAAAGGAGTCCGAAAAGTCACAAAGCCGCATTCAGGCATGTCGTCTGGTGACTATACCAGAACCTGCTGCTCTAGCTGCCCCTTCCGTTGGATGAGAAATAAGATGCATGGAAGAGTTGGAAATGGACTCTAGGATGACCATCTGAAATGCCATGTTGTCACGGACCTCATCAGAAACAGCTCCTGCCAAGGTTTCAGAGAGCTGGTTGATAAGATCCCTCTGAAGCCTGGTAAAGTGTGCCAAATAGTTCAAAGACCTTATGGCAAAGGTCGATGAAGCAAACACACGCTTCCCCAGTCTGTCAATCACCCGGGGACTCCTGGTTGGGTGGATGGACAGTTTGGCTCTCTTCTGCCAAATCCTTCTTAGTTGCAGCCGCCACCACTACCACAGCATCTACTGGAAGACCTTGTGACCAATACGGGTACTCAGCTGGGGGTGATAATATTTTACCCGGTCTCCTTGGTATAGCTTCCAGGGTGTTAAGAGCCTTCCCATGTGCACTGAACAATGAGCTGGATGAGCTCATCAGCAGGAAGGGTGACCTAGGAGGTAGGGAGCCAGGCACAAAAAAGTCTGCAGGAATATGGATTCCTTCGAGGAAGGATTAGAGGACTTCCAGTCACCCCTCTAAGGATCTTGAGGATGTTACCAAAGGACACCTAATCAGAGGATGACCGTGGGGACCCTTCCCCGTCATCAAAATCCATATCTTTGGTCAATGACTCCTCAGTGGAGTCCATGTGCTATCTCTTGCATGAAGCTTTGCATGGTACTTCCTATGTGGTAGGTTCTGGGGTAGAATGCAAAGAGGGGGGGGTCTCCTGAGGAGGAGAAACCTGAGGCCCTTGTGCCCGGTGTCTGTGGCTTGTGACAGTTGCGGCACAGAAGGTGGACAGGACTCCAACATGTGGGATTTGCCACCGGAGGCAAGCACCCTCTCCATGGCTTGAAAGGCCGGCCCGCCCAAGGATGGATGGGAGCCTGGAACAGAGCACAACATCCTCAGAACCGGGGGTCACACTCCGCCCCAACGAGCCCACCACCAGACCAGGAGTCTTAAGAGGACCGTGAACTATGAGAGAGACAGAGGTTCCCTGGAGGGTGCCATAGAAAAAAATCAGTGTGGAACCAGGAAAACCCTCCCCCCACATCACAGCCACTGGCCTGAGAAGAGCCCGGTGCCCAATGCACCAAGGGCCACAAGGATGACTCCGTTCCAAAGTGAGATCCACTATTGGAGACAGAGGAAGGGAAACTGCTGTCGGAATAATAGGCTTTGAAACTTGGGTAAAAGTTGAAAGAGGAGTGTACGTTGGAGTTTGAGGAGATATACGACCTGAAGGAGGGAACGTGGACTTCCAACAGGTGAGAGAGAGACCTCTGGCCACAAAGCAACTGGTCAACAAGCCGCAACACATCTTATTCAGAGGGAGACTTGGTTGACCTCATGGAGAAAGCTGATGGTGATTCCGGCCTTTCTAGAAAAGGACTATATTGACTGCCAGCAAATGGATTCAATGAAGGAGAATACTTGGTCCTTGCTAATTCAATGGGTGCAGAACCTGGAACCACGGATGTGTGCACCGAAGAATATGGTGTGGAAGTAGTCTGCGCCGATGATGTCAGCACCATAGCAGTTGAAGGTGTCTGCACCATAAAGGCAAAAGTTTGCCCCGATGGGTACGGTGCCGTCGAGGAAATTTTCTGCATCAGTAATAAGGACGGTGCCAAGAAGGACTGCACCGAAGAACATGTTGGTGCTGAAAATGTCTGCGCCGTGGAGTACAGAAAAGTCATACACTGAGCTGAAGGGGCTTGTACCTGCATGGACGGTCCTGGTAAGGGCTGCGACGTAACTGTCGGAGCTGTAGTTGTGCGCACTGGGAACTGCAGTGCTGGTATCGATAAGGAAGACATGGCTAGAGCCAGAATAATTTGGTGAGGTGCCGAGCCTGGAGCCGACAGGGTCACAGGTGGCAGCGCCGAAGTAGTAATCTATTTCACCTTCTTATGAGTCGACTCCTTACGATCTCCAGAGGGAGAAAAGGGGACGGACTTCGATGATGAAGAGGAAAAACACCTCTTACGGTGTTTAACAGGAGTGGGTGAACCCTCCGACCCACAAATAGCCTCAGAGGAAGGAGACTTAAGACCTTTCAAAATTAACTTATTCTTCCTCTCGTTAAGCGTCCTGGTAGAAAAATTTTTACAAATCCCACACGGGGGATCCACAGTAAGGTGGGAGACATTCAGACAGTAAACACAAGTCATGGCCATTGGAAAGTGGTAACTTACAGCTGCAATCCTTACACTGCTTGAAACCAATGCTACTTTTCTTATCTGACATAATGATGTGGAGAAAAAGAACAGTACCAAAAGGAAGCGGAAAGGCTTCTCAAAAGGGTAAGAAGAGAAAAGGAAGGGTTACCAATAACGGTAATGAAGAATTACCTCAAAGGTAAGAAAAAGGGTAATACAGGGAAAAGACTAAAGGGAGAGAGTCTAAAGTATACGATAAGATAGGAAATTATTAGTAGAAACTATTTGAAAATATTTAAAGTAAGAACAATGTATAAAACTTTAAAAAATTAGACAGCTGATAAAGTGGCTTGACACGGCCATACAGCAAAGCGGCAAATGAGATCTGAGGTAACAGGGAGCAAAGCATTCTGGGTAGGACCTTGGCTCAAGAGTTTTTGGCTGACATGAGCTTGATATTGGCCGGCTCGGTTCCAAGGACAGAACCAATAACCCATCAGTAAGGAATGAACAAAGATTAACAACATCAGATCATATTTTCTTGCCTCCTCTGAGTCCTAGAAAAGAATCATTGAGATCTAGAAAAGTGTATTTCTACAGCAGACAGGGTTTTTCCATCCTGTTCACACCAGGAAAGTGTTTCTTTTACAGTAGGGTCAAACAAGGATGTTCTGTCAAAAGGAGCACTGATGAATGACTACTTTAAGGCTCTACAAATTCATACAGCTGCATCCAGGCATGTCTATGGCTGAATAGTCTTGCTCATGAAGTACCCTCCAGAGCATGGGATATTAGCCTCATGGACGCATTAGAGATGGATAATAGAGTGGCCAGCTGTGAAGATGACTTCTTGTTGTCCTCCACGGACCTGGACTCAGAGAGGGATTTGGACAGTTCCTTAAGTCAAGTTCCATTGTAATCTCGTGAAATGTGCCAAGTAATTCAGAAACCTTAAGGCAAAGGTTGCTGAGGTAAAAATGCACTTTCCAAATCTGTGAAATGTCCTGTACTTCTGTTAGCGGGATGGAAAGAGGAGCTCTACTCCACTAGCTCCTCCTTTGTGGCTGCCACCACAACCATAGCATCAACAGAGACTGCCCTTACTCCAGTGCAGTCTGTCTTTAGGTGTTGTCACGAATTTATCAGGATGGCAGGGAATGGGTTCTACAGTATTCGGTTCCTTCCAAGCCTGGTGACAGACTAGATCTATAAACTCATCTGCCAGGGGAGTCACCCAACATGTACATGAGCCAGATCCAAAAGCTTCCAGAAAGACTGAGTCCTCTTGGCAGGGGCTTGGCAGGGGTTACCTGAGCTTGAAAATCTCTAGGATATCTCCGAAAGAGATGTCATCTGGTGGAAATCAGAGAGACCCCTCTCTTTCATCAAAGACGGTGCTCTCAATAAGATATTCCATAAGGGGAATCTGTTGTCTCCTCTTACATGTTCTCTTTTGGGGAATGTCTTCAGTGGGGTGACCTGGACAGGCATCTGGAGAGAGGGGAAATCCTCGATGGGAACTGTCTGGATGCTTGACAATGCCAGCTGTCCCTGTGAAATAGGTCTGAGAGGATCAGAGCTAGGACCCGAAGGGGGAATTGCTGTAGGATCCGAGGAGGAGAGAGTAGTCTAATCTCAACAGGCAGAAAATCCTCTCCACTACCTTGAAGGCAGAAGGACCAGGAGAAGCTGTAGTTGGCTGCACTGGAACTGAAGCCGAGATGCTACCACACCATGACCCTACACAGACCCGTGCCTTGAAGTAGAATTCGGACCTCAGCTGTCCAACGCTGAAACTCTAAGGGGCAGGGATGAGTCCAACACCATCGGAGCGGAATCCAGTGCCCCCCCCCCCCCCCCCCCCAGTGCCGATGCTTTGGCTCAGAGACTTGTCCTGGTCCAAAGGAATTGGAAACAAACAAGTCAGAGAAGTCATCAGAGTCGAAAATCTTGCAGTCTTCACCTCAGACATCAACACACTCAGGTCTCTTGAATCATAGGGCTCAAAAACCATGTGTCAGATCGAAAAAGGAGAGATCACTGCATGAGAAGTAGACTGGATGCTAATGGATCCGATGGGAGATGGAGTCAGGATAACCCTTATCTGAATCTAAGCTCTGAGGAACTTCCTCATCTTCCTATCCATTTTGGCTTCTGAAAGGATCCTGGAGGACCTAAAGGAAGAAATGGTGGACTGGGGCAGACACTCTCTGAGCTCCCTGAAGAAAAGGGGAATGGAGCCAAGGAGAAACTGGTTCTATGATGAACCCTGGGGACCAGGTTCTAGGAGACTTGGTATGAACAGCAGTCAGATCCAAGGACATGGGATCTGAATGCTTCCATTTTGGATCTAAAAAGGTTGGATCTGTTACCTTCAGAATCTTTTGTGGAAGCTCCAAAGTAGTAGTAGTACTCTTCAGAGAGCAAGTTGGAGACAGCTTATGACTCCTTTCGACTCCGAACAGGCTTTGGCTGATTCACTGGGGGTTTTTGGGCCCTTGAAGAGGAAGGTGGCAGCAATCCTTTCAAAACTAATTTGCTTCTCTGATCGCTAAGGACCCTAGAGTTAAAGGCTGCACAAATGCATCAGTCAGTGTAGAGATGGGGAAGCTCCAAGGCAAAAAATTCACTTGCTCTGGGCAGCAGAGTTAGGGATATTATGCTCACAAAAAGTGCATTTTTTGAAGCCTGGATTCTCAGCCATATTACAAATACAACTCCCAACCTACAAAAAGAGCAAAAAAAAAAGTGGAAGAGACATTGGAAAATACATTTTTCTTTTTTTTAAAACTACCAGCAATGGTAGGAAAGAAAAATCCCTCTAGAGGGTAAAAAAAAAAAAAAGAGAAAAAGGGATATATAGAAGTACCAACAATGATGGTGGTACCAGTAGTAGAAAACAGGTAAAAGGTTAATCACTATAGATATAACTCAAAAGTGTAACAAGTAAGAGATGGAGGTGGATGACAGATAAGATCGCAAGGCAGGAATTAGAAAAAAGAAATATATGAATTACAGTACGACAAAAACACCCAAAAAGCACTTGGAGATGCATCCGTGTCTGGAGCATTATGGCGGCAAACGCCATCTGGAGTACAGCAGGTTGATTGGGGCATTATGGGTGGTGGGAGGAGCTCGTGAGTTGGATCCAAGGTCGGATCTGAGACCCAATTACTGAGAAATTAATGAAAAGGCCAACAGATTTAGCAATTAAAGCGGCTAACAACACATGCATAAAAAAGGGAAGCCACTAGCCGCCACATACATGTTGCAGAGACGAGCTAAACTCATTCTTTTATTTGAAGTAGACTATTACTGGTTGATATGCATCTTAAGCTCATATCCCAGTACAAACAATTCACAAGGAAATTAAATGACTACTTAGAGCATAATCTCCAGAGAGATAATTAGCATGTTTGTCAACCATTGTGCAGTACCAAAACAGCACTTGCACAACGCTTACATAAATCAAATGTGCAGCAAGCAACCGAGAACACATTACCAACAGCAGCTTTGCTAGTGGACTTTTCAGAATCTTTTGAAAGATTTTACCATTCCATCCTGCTATAGAGATTACAATGAGTAGGTTGTACTAAGTCTGTGAAATCCTGGTTCAAAACCATAGCAAAACACATATAGTTACACTATACTAGGCCCACTGCTTTTTCTAATATTCACAAATCAAGCACATCAAAACACAAATAGAATAAAAAAATCATCCTGTTATCAAGTAGCTCAGATTTGATCCACAGTCCAGAAAATCCATAACTTTTAATAACTAAGGTGCAAACATTCATCAACTGCTTCTACCTTGATCCAAGACAGTAAACTGGTACTAAATGAAAATAAAAACAAGCTCCTGCTGTTTTCAGATTGCTTACGTTACACCATAACTATACTGAAAGTCTTAAATGGAATAAAAGCAGACGTTCCACATGGGAAATACCTAGGACCAAATGAAAGTAGCTTAACTGCTGGAAAGAACAATGAGATCACAATAAGGGACATCAAGAATATGGCGACTGTAATCAAGAAAGGCCTCCTGCTCCACAGAGGAGTTGCACTAGCAAACTCATTCCATGTGTAAGCCACTGAATGGAAAGCAGCTATAGAAAATCCCAAAAATTCAGAAATGTCCAAAATGTGAACAGCATATCAAAGAAGTGTCAAATATGCTATATGCAGCAATCATCCCAGACACACCACTACACTATAATATACTACAAAAATAGATAACTCTACAGAGTAAAATAAAAATACATTCATATATTCACACAACACATGAATTACATCATGCTAATTCATGTCCTGCACTTGGTTATTTGCTTATATGGTATAATCCAACTCATATTTTAAATTCTTATGAGCACAAAAATCCACAGAATTGATAACAGAGCACCCAGTATTTATCGCACATCAAAAATAAATTAAATAAAATACAACTTTAATATTAAAATGCATTCAAACCTTTGTGTAAATCACAACTGACTTCATCAGCAAATCATATTAGACAAACTTGTGCATCGTGTACCACTGTTATCTCCATACCCTGACTTATCTGCTACCAATACGTCTAACTGTTTTAAATTGTGACACTCAAGCGCCAGACTCAGCAAAATCAGTCTGAATGTAAGAATATATGGATTTCCACACACCAAGTCAATATCACAGTCTCAAAAGTATCCCCCCAGGCAAGGTATGGCAATCTTCAGAGTTGATATATTTAAGTAGCAGTGGTATGGGTGGGGTGAAGGTGAAGCTTGTTCTCTCCAAAAATATAGTCATGTAAAGGAAAACAGTAAATAAAAGTTTCTCCTTCAGTTCTGCTATTTGTTTTTTGTAATTCTCCGCCTCACACTGAGTCTTGCAACTACAACAGAAAGCCCCATACATCTCACTGTAGCCTAAATGCCAATAATATATTTTGTACATACAGTGTATCGATTCTGAGCACACATGATGGTATATTTTTCTGCGTAAGGATGTTAAAAATAATTTCTATATTAATCCAAGTGCTTGTACCTTATTACAGAAAAAACACTAAATTTAGTTTCACCTCTTTGTAGGATTCACACACTTGCCCATGGTATTGTATTACTTTGCCAGATTCATTCAAAATAATTGCATTTTAGCAAAGCAGTTGTTATGGTAAAGAACTATTTGCTTAAATTCTCTGAAAACTATTCCATCCATTTTTTAATGGAACTTTTTTTGTCTTGGGTAGGGTGAACCCACAAAGTAAATACATAAAATAATGTCTGTATTTTTAATGCAACAACCCCAGTCTTTGCTGCAGAACTGGTCTAGTCAGACTTTAGTACCAAAGTCGGGTAACTCTCCCCTATTACTGCTATACACTCATTTACCTTTTGGGTTCATAGGTTAAGTACTAGGCTAACTGCCTTTGTAGGCCATTTTAAGCCTAGCCAATTATCCCAGTTGATAATCAAACCCTGCATCTCCTTCTCTAGGGTAAACACCTTATCCTTTATTACAACCCTTGTCCCTCTATCTCCAGTCTGTGTGGAGCTGGGAAACGTCAAGTACCACTGCAGTTAGCAATCTGGTAAGCTGATAAAGGCCATCTTAACCAAGCTATGCATGGCAGTTTACACATTTTACCACACTAAACCAAAACTCAAATCATTCACCGATTGTTTGGATACTGGCTGCCTCTCTGTGCTGTGCTCTGTCTTTAATCACCATTACACTATCTCAGCTCGCTCCTCTCCAAAACAAAAATCTGTTGCTAAAACCAACATAAACAAAGCATTCCGCTATGAGTCTGCACTGATTCTATGAAACAGCATGCATTAGCTACTTGGCTCTTATCGCACCACTCAGTTGTCCAGATTTTCACAGAAATGTCCAGATTTCTCTCTCACATTTTTAATCTGTTTTGCCAAAAATTTATAGTATTCTGGCAAATCACTGAGGACTGATGTCATTTAATAATGACAGACATTTGGAGTTTCAGACTTCATACACTTCAAAAAAATGCACGTTAACACAAAACTTCGTATTCTAACAACTTCCTAAGTTATGAGCAATTTTTAAAATTTGTCCCTATTTTTGAGCCGTTGTCCCTACATTACTTTTGGCTTTGTCCTGATTTGTGCTAAGAGGTTGAGAGGTAAGGCTCTTGTGTCAAAAAACACATACAAAACTGGAACTCCAAGCTGAAAAAAATGAAACTAATCACCGAAGTGGGGTAGTATATATCATAGGTTGTGGGTGTAAACCCACAAGGTGGTATTATAGGACAAACTAAAAGAATAGCAAAAAATCGTATAATAGAATATTTGAGTGAGGTTGAAAATCCTGTGGCATATAATTTTCATACAGTTCATGCTGGCTTGGATGCTAGTTTATTTTTTAGTATTTTGGCCAAACCTCTCAAACAGGGGGAGGATTTTTCAATTGGGTTATTAAAATTAGAAACAAAATTGCTCATCAATTTTGGTACATTACTTCCCAAGGATTTGAATCAGGAGTTGAATATTAATATTCATTAATAAGCGTTATTCATATACAATATATTTCATTTAGTATAATATTAAGTTGTGATTATATATTTTAGGCTGATGCAGATGTCAGTTATAAATAATTATGTACTAATGCTGACATTTTACACCGTTGAGGTATGCATCAAAAATTGAATACTTATCAATTTTATTAATACATAAATGTTGGTTACATATATTACATAAAATATTTTTCTATGTATTAGTAATGAAGTCACAAAGTTTATTGTTGAGATATGAATTAGTTGGACTGGTTATTAACTTCCATATATGTTTTTCATATATTTTATATATCTTTGGGTGTTAATTTATCAACCGCATGTATTTATTGTGCATTGGGTGTTACACAAAGATTTGCTTGCGAAGGGTTAATGTGTAGTTTTTATTTGCACAATGGCACTTGCAATTGAATAATGAGGTAAAAATTAGCCTCTTAATTTGTATATAAAGTTGCCTCATTTGGTGTAAAAATCAATCCCTTGAAGGCTTTTGAGCCGTGGTATCAGGAAGCACCATTAAAAAGTTTTAGATACCACTTCAGTGAGAAGTTTCATTTTTTTCAGCTTGGAGTTCCAGTTTTTTGTGTGTTTTTTGACATATATGGTCTTTGAAAGTTTTTCTGCTACATAAGGCTCTTACAAATACTTCTCACCTTTAAACCAAAATACTAATCAAGGCCAGCATGCTAGATATCTCTTGATATTAGGCAACCAATCAGGGAAAAACTGGCGGGAATACCTTTAAAATTATATGCAGCCTACACTCAATTCCCCATTGCTATACTAGTCAATATTTTTTTTGTTGATGAAGTTATATATAGCTTCCAATTGGTTGAACCCTTTACAGGCATCATGGCAAAATTTCAAGATAGTAGCCACCAAACATATTCTAGCACATAAATTTCTAATTAGTGATTATAAGAAAAATGTAAACAATACAAAAATATGGGAACAAATCTTTAACATTGTATTAGCTTAAACTTCCATTCCACTATTCTCTGGGAAGAACTGAATAACTGTTGAATTTTATTGAGATAAGTCTTATATGGTTACTAGTTCTTTTTTCTTCATTATTTTTTTTTTTTTAGAAGTGTATAGGTATATATAATGATTCTATGCAACTGTTGGAAGCATTCATGTACATATTGTAAGTAGTTGGTAGTACTGTATTAGTTGTTTGGAAAAAATAAAATAAAGAATTATTATTGAAAAAAAAGAAATACATGAAAACACTACAATAAAGCCAAAGCCTCCTATTTCAGACAGAGATAAAGATAATTGTAAAAAGAGGTTAACAACTTATTCGACAAGAGCTCCACTACTGGTTATATGAATATAATGCATCATGTCAAATTTTAAAACAATGCCATTCCACTGCAAAACTTAGTTCACTACTTCAAACAAGAAATCCACTTTACCAACTTTATCCAGCTCCAAGAAATTTCCTGTGTTTTACACTTTTCATGTCAACTTCAGCCACTATTCAAAATGTAAACCATTTGTTAAAGAAACAAAATACTTTTATATCAATTAATACCTCCATTTCCACATCCCTTTCTAAAGTATCATAAGACACTGCCTAATTGTTGCTATTTCCTCCAACTTGTGTATAAACAGACACATCCACTCTACTTCCTCAACAGGATCCCCAAAACTAGTTAAGTTCACACTGCCCTACTTCACTCATAAACCAAATATCTTGAAATGGACTATTTCTACACAGTTTATCACTTATCTCACCAACAAATGCCTTTGTAATAGAAACAAACAGATCTGAGAAGGACCAACAGTACTCAAAACAGCCACATAAGCAGACACACAATGTACTATTCAGTATGGATGAAGGAAAACTAACGAGTAGTCTTTACAGATTTCTCTAAAGCCCTCTACTCCACTACAGCCATAAGTTACTTGCTGAACTGCAGAGGTATGGCCTCACCTCTTCAGCTTTCTTTGAAAATTACTTGCTATATCACTTTTACAGTAAAGGTTAGAAACTTAACCATTCTTAGAATTCAAATGGGAACATTTGTTCAGCACTGTTACTGACGCTCTTGAATTATCTATCCCTGGAAGTACAGTTACTTGATATGTACATAAAAAGAAGTTATGTACTTACCATAACATTCCATGTTTGCAGTCCACCTCACCTACATTCTTGCTGGATAGGTTCAGAGCCTATTCTCGGCTCTGACTCGGCCGATACTAAAGCTCGAGAGCTTTTACTGGCTCGAGGCTAACCCCTATCCCATGGTGCCTCACGGCAATTCACCAGATCTTGTTTGCAAGAAAGTAATAGGTACATAATAGTCAGTAAACTATCAGTAACTATGCACATACAGACAGAACACTGTTTATACTATCTATGCCAGGTGGACAGACAACTACAACCAGGTCAGACAGCATAATATACAGTCCACCAGTTCCTCCAGGAAACAGAAGGGGGAAGGAGGGTGGGACGCAAGAATGTAGGCGAAATGGACAAACATGGAACGTTATGGTAAGTCCATAACTTTTTCATGTTATGTAGTCCTATTTCACCGTAATTCTTGCTGGATGGGACAGCTTCCCTAGCACCTTTATCCTGGGTGGCTCAAGCAGAGAGACTCTTCAGCACAGTGGACCCAAAGGGAGGCCAAATCCAATTTGTAATGAGTGACAAAGGTATGAGGTCTTGCCGAAGTAGTTGCTGCACAAATGGTATCTATTGGGAGTCTATCTAAAGGCATATGAAGTTGATACTGCTCTTGTTGAATGGCCTTTTACTTTGGCTGGTAACTGTTTGCCAGCAGCTTTGTAAGCAAATGAAATGCAGTCTGAAAGACAATTAGACAAGGTGACCTTAGGAACAGGCAAGCCTTTATTTTTGTCTGAAAAAGAAACAAATAATTGATTTGATTTCTAAATTCTTTAGTCCTGTGCAGGTAAAACCTGAGAATTCTGTGGACATCCAATTGGTGTAGTCTGTATTCTGATTTATTAGCATGACTTGGGAAGAAAACTGGTAGTTTGATAGTTGTGTTGAGATTATGCTCTGAACATACCTTAGGAAGAAAGGAAGGATTAGTTCTAAGTGAGACTCTATCCTTGTGGAAAACAATGTAAGGAGGTTGAATGGTGAGGGGCTTGCAATTCTGAAACTCTCCTAGCAGAAGTTATAGCCATTAAGAACAATGTTTTCCAAGACAATAATTTCAGATCCAATGAAGAAAAGGGTTCAAAGGGGGAAGAAATTAAAGATGTACGAACTAGGTTTAGGTCCCAGGGCTCCAGTGGTTGATTGGAGATCTGAGAAGGACTCCTTTCACAAAGGTTTTACATAAAGTGTGGGAAATGATTGGATTTCCCATGTAGCCAAAATGGTAATTAGAGATGGCAGCTAACTGAACTCTAACAGTAGCAGCTGTAGCTCCTTCATGAAAAATGGATGCCAGGAAGGACAAGACAGACTCTATAGGAGCTGAGTAGGGATCTATATCTTGGTTTGCTGCCCAAAAGGAGAAACTTTTCCATTTGCTGGAATATAGTTTCCTTGTGGAAGGCTTGTGTGAAGAAATCAGAATGTGTTTGACTTTAGGGGAAAGGGAAACACACCTGGCTTTTTGTGGAACTGGAGCAGCCATGCTGTCAGTTTAAGGGTTTGGATAGTAGGATGGAACTGCCCTGAGTGATGAATCAGGTTTGAAGATGGTTCCAGAATCCATGGTCTCTCCAAGAGATAGGGCCACAGGAAGGGGAACCAGACTTGGCGAGGCCAGTAAGAAGCAATGAGGATCAGGGTACTCAAACAGTTTTGCTTTCTGAATCACTTTTGGAATGAGAGGAAAGGGTGGAAAAGCATAAAGGAGTCCCGGAGGCCAATTGTGGACCAGAGCATCCCTGGGTAACATCCCCGGATGGGGAATTAGGGCAAAGTAGCTACTGCATTTGGTGTTCATGTATGTGGTGAATAAGTCACAGCAAGGCTGGCCCCATTTGCGAAAAATCTTTCTCGCAACTTCTGAATTCAGGGACCACTCGTGAAGCATCAGAATTGCTCGACTGAGTTTGCCTGCTATCACACTAGACTTTCCCAGGATGTGCATTGCTACCAGAAAGCGGTGAGTGTTCATCACCCATTTCCATACCATTAAAGCCTCTTGACAAAGTGGGTAAGATTTGGTTCCCCTTTGCTTGTTTATGTACCACACTAGAGCCATGTTGTCTGACTGAATAGCAATTATCCCAGTCGGACGAGAACTGTGAAGTAGTGCTTGCAATGTGAACAGCACCGCTCTCATCTCTAGAACATTTATGTACAAGTTGTGCTCTTGATCCTGCCAAGTACCTTGGACTGTCATTCCCAGATAATGCCCCCCCCCCCCCAATCTGGGAGGCGTCATGGTCAAAACTGCGTTTTCTTGAGGGGGAGCAAGTGGGCAACCTAGATGAAGTTGATCCGTATGTAACCACCATGTTAGATCCTTCTTGCAGGAGTTTGTGATGAGTATTTGGTGAGATAGGGGGAGATCCTGCATTGACCACTGGGCAAATAGTAGCCACTGAAGTACCCTCATGTGCAGATGGGCTAGGGGAACTAAGAGAATGGTGGAAGCCATAGTCCCTAGGACCTGAAGGACTATCCTGGCCTGTACTTTGTCTCTCTGCAGCAAGAATCTGACTTGGTCGTGTAATGATTCTAGCCTTTCTGGTGTCAGTTTTGCTGCCATGTAGTTGAGTCTATTTCTGAGCCTAAGAATACAATGTGCTACGATGGAGATAAGGCTGATTTTTTTTTAAGTTTATTGTAATGCCTAATCTGGTGCACAAGGACAGAGTCTCGTCCCTGGTTCTGATTAGTTGGTGCTTGGTGGTAGCAGTGAGGAGCCAGTCATCTAGGTATGAAAACACCTGGAATCTTTGACATCTCAGGTGAGCCGTTACCACTGCCATGCATTTGGTGAACACTCTGGGGGCTATAGTGAGACCAAAGAGCAGTGTTTGAAATTGAAAATGACTGGCTCCCAGCCGAAAGCATAGGTGTCTTCTGGAGCGCCTGTCTATTTTGATGTGGTAGTACGCATCCCGAAGATCTACTGAGCACATCCAACTGTCGATAAAAGGAAATATCAACTGCAGAGTGATCATTTGGAGCTTCAATTTCTTTACAGACTTGTTCAGTTTGCTGAGATCTAAAATTGATCTCCAGTCCCCTGTCTTTTTTGGAACTAAAAAGAATCATGAGTAAGTTCCGGATCCTATTTGCTCTGTGGGGACTTCTTGGATGACTCTTTTTCGCACCAACAAGATGACCTCTGATGTTGCATGGTCTAACTGAATGGGTGGCACATCTGGTAGAGACCGGTTTACCGAGGAATCGGAAACAAAGGGAATCAGGTAACCTCTGGATATTATGGTTTGTACCAAATGATCTTGGGACATTTTTAGCCAGGCGCTTGGGTACAGTGGAAAGATGACCCTCGAATGCCTCCAGAGATGGACAGTCAGGCAACCCCTCAGGGGTGATGGAAGGGATGATCAGAGAAAGTTTCCCTATCTCCCTGATGCTGTGGACTTCCTCTGCTGCAAGGGCGGCATATTTCATTATATCCTCCCCCCTGCCTCTAGGGGTGGGTTGACCTTGTGCCTGAGGGAAACCTTTTTGGGATTTACGGAACCAGATTTTCCCTCCTGTTTGACCCTTGGGATAATGTCTAGAAGGAAGGGAGAAATGGACTCCGATAGCAGATAAGGTTTTCCTTTCCTGCTCGCACCTTGTCAAGGTCTCCTTTACCTGTGGTCCAAAAAAAGTTGAACCATCAAAGAGGACATTGGTAATGGAAGACTTAAAGGATTCCATAAAGTTATATAGGCACATCCAGGAATGTCTCGTAAGAGAGATTCCTGCTGCAGCTGCCCTGCTCGCTCCATCTGCTGCATAGGAAATCAGCCTCATGGAGGAGTTAGCTATGGATGTAAGGGTGGAGAGCAGCACAGATACCTTGTCCATGGATCCCAAAGCTACTGAACCCTGAAGGATGTCTCCCAAGTCCTTCAGGAGATCCCTTTAAAGTCTAGTAAAATGGGAAAGGTAATTCAGCGATCTTAAGGTAAATGCCGCTGACGAGAAGGTATGCTTTCCATACCTATCCATCGTCCTGGACTCCTTATTAAGAGGATGGATATTAGTAGTAGTCTCGGACAACTCCTTTTTTGTGGCCGCTGCTACCACCACAGCATCAACAGGAACTCCCTTAGAAAGAAAGGGCTTATCTTCCGGAGCAGTCAAATTTGTTTGGCCTCCTCGGGACAGGCTCCACTGTGTCCGGGGAGGTCCAGGCTTTCTGGGATATCACCCCCAAGAGCTGGACATAAGGCGGTGTGTCAACCAGGAGGTGGAAGGTCGGGAACCAAAGGCTTCAAGGTACACTGATTCGTCCCCAGTAGGGTTAGACGTCTTCCAATCACCCCTCTGTCTAAGGATTTCAAGGATGTCAGAAAAGGAGACATCCTCAGAGGGTGATCTAGGGGACCCTTCTGACTCATCCAAATCAGTGTCTGATATAACAGACTCAGGTGAGTCAATGTACTTCCTCTCTTACAAAGTCTCTTCTGAGGAAACTCCCCAGTGGGATAATCTGGAGAGGACTCGATAGAGGGGACACCTCCAATGGGGGATGCTTAGGTCTCTGGTTCCCTACACTGAGGGGGTGCCGGGGGAGAAGAGGTTGCTGCCAGCTGCTGGTGGGATATCAGGTCCAAAGGCCGGGCTTTGGCACTGGACAAAGCTTTCTCTATTGCTTCGAAGGCCTTTCCACCCCACTCCGAAGAGGACCTCCATTCAGAGGAGACGGAAGGTCGGCTCTTAGCAGGAGGGACAGGTTCCAAAGCAGAAGTGTGAACTGAGCTCAGTCGAGCCGAAGCACTAAGAGGGAATTTCGGTTCCGAAAAAAAAAATGGGTTGACTATCCCTCTCTCGGAGTCGACTAGAGAGCATCAGCTCCCAGATCCCTCAGCTCCAGACTGAGCCACTGAGGATAGACTTATCGGTTCCGAGGAAGCAAGAAGAATTGTCGGAACCGAAGGATCCAACAAAGAAGAACCCGAAGTGTTTGGCTCCGAGAGCGAGGCAGTCGGTGGAGGAGCAGTACTCTGCAGATGGGCCGGCTCAGAAGCCTTTGGGTCCAGAAGGGCTAACTTTTTAGCCAGAGCTGGGTCAAAGAGCAACCTCTTCACCACTCGCTCAATGTCCTCATCTGAAACTGTCCTGGAGGAATGGGGGAGACAGAAGGAGATCTCCTTCTTTCTAATATAGAAGACCTCAACGTAGGTGAAACAGGGTCAATAACTGGTGAGTGTCTTGATACCGAAGGTTGCCTCGGCACCAAAGAAACTCAAGGTACAGAGACAGAAGAAGCCGAATCGGAGCCAGAACTCCTTCGCTCCGTCACTTTAGACTTTTTTTAGATGGCTTAGAAGCTGGAACCAAAGATTTTCTCTTCGCAGTTTTGGGAGCTGTCTGACTGGGTCTATATTGGAACATCAAATATTTAACAGTTCGAATCACTAAAGGTTGACCTTTAGTGATCAAACTGTTAAAACACTGAATGTTCGGGGGGGGAACGGTATAGGCAGGGGGGCAAGCCCTGCTGCTGCACCCCCCCCACTACTTAAATATTCCAACTTCGAGACTGCACTACATTTAAGTAAACGGAAATCTTCCCTTACAGAGATTTCCGTTTACCTGTTTGATGTTCTGCAGTTTTGCTATTCTTGTGTCGACAACGTCAAATTCGACATTGTCGGCTTTCAAGAATTTAATATAGACCCATCTGACCAAGTTCCAGCTGTTCCTGGAAGGAACTGGTCATAAGACCCCTGTCTATTAATTTACGTTTCCTCTCATTAAGAAACCTAGTACTAAAGGCATGACAAAAAGTACATGATTCTTGTAAGTGATTCTCTCCCAAAGAGTACACACAGCTAGTGTGACTGTCAGTCAATGACATTTTGTGTGAACACTTGTCACATTTCTTGAACCCCGAAGGGCGGTGTTCCTTATGTTCTCTGTCTTTCTCTTTAGACATACTGATAAGAAAACAAGGCTAACAAAAATTTTTAACAACAACAACACTGACTATAAATAACAGCAAAGATATGAAGAGAAGTTTTTTTTTTTTTTTTTTTTTTTAAAGACTAGCACTCAGGGAGGAAAGGCCCACTAATTTAAATGGGCAGCTACGGCCCTCTAACTAAAACAGGCAGTACAATCCTAAAAAGGTGGAATAGAGGATCAAGCACTCGATAACAATCACACAGGTAATAACTAACAACTATTAAAGGTAGAAAGTGAAGAAAAAAGATGAAATATAACAAGACTTATCAAAAAAATCTTAAACTTAGCCAATAAGCCAGTAAGGAGACCACCTCGAAGTTTCGCGGCAAACGAGATCTGGGAAATTGCCGTGAGACACCATGGGATAGGGGTTAGCCTGTAGCCAGTAAAAGCTCTCGAGCTTTAGTATCGGCTGAGTTGGAGCCAAGAATCGGCTCCAAACCCATCCAGCAAGAATTATGGCGAGATAGGACTACATAACATCTAAGGTTATCTGGGTTTCAGAAAAAAAACCTTCTAATAGCATCAGCAAGCATATGTAAAGAGTGAACTCGTAATAGAAAGCTTTACTTTCACAAAGACTAGGAGAATAAGGGTCTTCTGTTGGCCAAACAGTTCTCCCTCATAGTTATTCAGATCAAAAAAGGTCATGTCCTCCTGAGGGGGGAACAAGGATTCTGAGCAAGTATCTATACCATCTAATCAGGAAAAGGAGTTATGCTGAGTCAAAGCATACACAGTCAGTATAGTACAATGCCTTAAAGTTGGCTTTAAATGTGCTGTGTGCGTGTGCAGCACTTAAAGCCATACTGAATATTTCATGCAGCATTACAGTGATTGGTGAGGTAAAGCTACAGTAAAGGCATTACTGGTACAGATATACAAATTACATCTGACAGCTTTAACTATACAAAGAGGCGCCATGTGGGAGAAATTTCAAATGCACTTCCATGAACAGCACAAACGAATATAATGGTAGACTGGTCTATAGTGAGATCTTTACCTTTAGGGAGGGTGATGTTATTCAAAATTTGTAACATTCAAAATGATTCTGAAAATCTTATCCAGTGTAACTTACAGTCCATGTTGTCTCAAAGCTGATTATTTGCCATTATTCCAGACTGAGCAACAGAACTTGCTAACCAAGTGTACTTCTGGCCTCATCACAAAGTAGTATAAAACTCTATGGTAGAAGCAATGTGTTCATTTTGGAAAGAATCATGTCAAGCCTTACCAGTACGACAAGTGTGGATCTAACCATAATATTCCTGAACATACAACATTCCTGGTATGGCAGTATCAGAGTTAGTAAATTTAAGCAGCAGTGGTGTGTATGGAGGGGGGGGGGGGGGTTGGGGGCACAGGGAAGCTTGTCCCGGGGAAAAAATGTTTTTGCCTTAGGGAGATTAAACTCAGTGGCTGTCAGTACTGTCAATATTTTCTGTGGGGTTCCAAATAAGATGGCCTCTGTCTTAACAGAAGCTTATGGTGAGGCCTCACAATACCACTTATACAGCTTTGCCAAGTACTCTGTGATGTTACTGACAATTTCACTAACACATTTGTCTGCAGCCAAGCTGACTATGCCATCAATCTACAGCACTAACAGAAGGCCTTGGCGATGCAGTCTACTCTGGTGATGGATGTGATAAGTAACAATGGACTCTCAATGGGTCCCTGAAAGGGAGTCTAGACTGACTAAGTGGGATATAGATTGTTTGATCCCCACTTAATTGGACAGTTTCCTTAGATAATTTGCCACCCATTTGACTGGTAAAATGTCAAAGCTGTAACAGTGAAGCTCAGGTACTAACTCATTATCTGAATTCAGCGAAGGCCTTTGACAAATCAACCAAGTCTGCATCAGTTTACCCTTGTCCATAACTAATAAAACTACTGGTAAGGGAAAGGGATTTTTCTGGGGTGTTATGACCCGACTCAGGCAAAAATTCTGCTTGTTGCTGCTAAAAATACTATAGCTACTGAAACAGGTTATGTTTACAGCTAAAAGCTCACTCAAAGATCTCTGAAAGTGGAATAGAGAGAAAGACTGGTCCATAGAAATTAAATTCATATGTAAAAGCTTGTTATACTATTAACAGGAATAAGACAGATTTCTTCAGACTAGGAAAGTTCCAATAATCCACAGACATATTTAATACACATACAGGAAGGACAGAGATAAATGTGCTACACAGTTTATGAAATGTGGGTGAAAATCCAGCAACACCAGCAACTCTATCATTTGCCTCATTTCTCATTCATCTGTTGCTCTCTTGCCAGGTGACAAAGGAAGTTGAAACAGAATGTGAAATTATGAAGGTCACTATTATGGATGGATTTGTTGGAATGGTAGACAAACTGTCATTTCAGGTGTCTGGCTAACACAGCAACCTTGCCTGCTGAGGATACAAGGTAGATTCTATGGGTTACAGCTCATATTAGTCTCTTTTAGCAAGGCTGTTGATTTTGTACCAAAAGCTTCTCAGGTTGCCAAGCAATCTGGCTTGCTTTGATTTCACTTATGCTGCCACAGCCCTGTGTATTACTTAACTGCACCCATTCCTAATGTTTCCAACAGTTAATTTAGCTTCTTGGCTCTAAAATGAAAAGCATTCTCCTTTACTTAGGGTCATTATGAAGATTCAAACATGCTACCTTGGTATTTAGCAGAAAGGACTACAATTCATGGTTTAGTGACTATTTTAGTACAAAAGTATTCTTGTTTGTGTATCTTCATGAAATTAGAGCACTGATATTGGCAGATAGCCAAAACAGACAGACAGGAAGCATAGTTCAAGTACAGGAAGTTTCTTCATATAACATACATACATATAGAGGCTCAGAATTTTCAGGCACCAACACTCAACATTCCATGCACAGTAAACATCCCTACATCTCCCACACAGCAATCAGAGAGAGCCCACTGTCAAAGAAAATGAGCTGATGTAAAGGACCTGAAGTCAACCCACAACCCTTTGCCTTAATCGTTTATCTAAAGTGCCTTCTGTGGTGCAAATGAAAGTATTGCACACATCCATTGTCTGATAAATGAACATATAACCTTGCAATTATTTTATAAGACTATGCACTACCATATGTATTTACAATGGATGACTAGAGATTGTGCTATTCTAACTCTAGTAATCACTTGAGCTGAGTAATCTCGTTAATTTACCTAGCAGTGTCATTTTAAGAAAGCAATTTCACCAACAAAAATAAAGTAAGATCCTAAATGCTTCATGTGCAAACACATACACAGATGTTAAGCTGCACTCTCTATGCCATGAAAGCAATTAGCAACTTTCATACACATCTTGACTATAATTGAGTGTTCATCTATATGTAGTGAAGTGAGAATTTCCATATGCACAACAAAAGCATGAGAAATTCTTCACAAAGAAATAAAACACATTTTTGTTATATAATTAGTTCATGGGGTATTAACAACAACAAATGCGTGCTGGATTTAACCACACTTACGGCTTGAATGATTCTAGGTAATTAACTCAATCCTATAACTATGTGGTTATTTTCTAGAACTCATTTGCTGCAATAAAAACATATGTAAGAGTATATGTATGTGTGAATTACATTTAGCTAAATAAAAATAACATGACAAAGACAGTAAGATGCTTATGCAGGAGATCAACATTTAAAGCACATACCAATAGTTAAGGTATAAAGCTCATCATACATTTTAAAAGTGGAGCGTTCTAACAGAAAAGTAATCTTCAAATCAGCTGTTTACCAACTAAGTCATACAAACACGAGGAAAAAACAAAGACTGTACAAGAAAGATTCAACAGAGATGGTAATGCATCAATAATGTAAGATCCCGTATTATACTATGTCAACACCTTGACAAGGAAGTGCAGAAGCTTTTAGTAATCTTCAAACATGGCTTCAGTAAATGGTGACACTTCTGAATTTCTTAGAGAATGATTTTAACTTGACTTGTTTTCTTTTTTTTTTCTTTTTTTTTTTTTTAACGCTAGCACTGTTTCTTGGAATTTCTTTATGTTATACAAAAATTGTCAATAGTGGCAGCTGCCTCAGTTCCTCCAAATAATCACTGGAACTTGAACAATGGACAAGCATGGTGACACATTTCATATATTAGTTTTTCTATGGGAAAAGGCCAAAGTATCTCCATAAGTTACATGATGTACAGACTGCAAGGAAACGTATCACTTGTCAAAATGCTGTCAAAAAATCTGAAAGCTCTACTATCCAACAGCACCAAAAACAGGTCTGCTCTACAGCTACAGTAATGTTACCTTTCTAGATAAAGTCTGTTCAGCTTCTTGGAGCTGCGACGTGCGTTCTGCAAGTATCGTCTTAACATCCTGTTTCTTATTCAGTCTGTTTTTCCAGTCTTCTTCTCCTCTCTTCTTGAGCAATGCCAGCCTAAGAAAAAATATATACAAAGAAGAAAGTTTTTAAATACATTTTTACCAAACAATAATGATCTGTTTGCTTCCATTTAAGTTAATCAGTTTTTAAGTGAAGTACATGAAACTAGTATTCTGAACATTCTGGAGAGAAAGGCTATGGATGAAACAAGCAGATGAGAGACTGGTTTCTTAACAAAAGACTATGGATCTTATGCAATGGTACCAACTAGAGCATTTCTAAGCCAAAGTGTGGTAAATGCTTAAAAGATCTTTTGATCACTCCTGTTTACAAACAGTGGTTCAAAGAATGACAAACACTCTGTTTTGAAACACTGTAAATGAGGCAGAACAAAGCCAATTGCTTTGCATTAGTGCCATACATAGGTATAACACAAGTATATTCTTCAACAGAGTCCTGGCTATATGCAAATTTAAAGATCATTCATCATTAACCTGTGTGAGGAGTACAGCAGGAAAATAGAAAAGAAACAATCATACTAGTAATAAATGCAACACTACTCTAAGAATGCAAGTTACTGGACCCATATGATAAGTATGGGCTAGACTGACAAAGCTAACAATATACTACCAGAGAAAACCACGACTTAAATTTCACAACACAGAAAAAGTACAAACTATAAAGTGCAGTAAACACAAATAAAATATAACAAGAGAAAGAAAAGAACTGTGTATCATCTTTCAAGCACTCCTGAGAAAGAGTTTGACGGAGTGCAGATAGCAAAGCAAAGGAGTGAAGGAAGTTTAGAGAGAAAGCAGCCCAATTCAGTGGAACACATTTGAAATAAAGGATGTGAAAGGGCAGCAAAAGATAAAGGCAACATGAATGCAACATGAATGCCATAGCCAGTGAAAGCATTTAGCTTTTTTAATAAATGTATTTGCAAATGTTTGCACATACCATGTGTAAATATGCTCAGAGCGAGGTAGGTTTCCACGGCACTGTTGGTATTGATGGCTACATTAACTGAACAGGATAAAATGGGTTTATATCTTAGTCATGGAACTAATTTCTGTTTACAGGCAACTTGCTTATGCAAAGTTTTTTTTTTTTCACAATTAAGTGGGTTTCTTTTGCTAACAGGGTAAAAGACTGCAAAACATTTAATCCATTACACTTCAGTGGAATAAGGATTGACATCTCATCCTACTATAGTGATGTGCTCAAGATGCAGTCTTAAGGGGGAAGGGGAAAAAAATACCCCTAACACAAATTTCACAGCTGTTAATTTACGTACATGTAAGCATGATACCAGCATAGAAAGTAGCCTGCACTGCCACCTTAATTTGCAGCTGTAAACTACTCAAATCATCAATCCCAACAAATATTAGAAGTTGAATGGACCTAAAAAACATAAGGTGTTACAGGATGCTGTATATGGATTTAAAGGAGCTATTAATGATAGGTAAATAGTGGATGATATAAGGCAAGGAAACAAAGGGAAAATTTTGATACGATATATACAGAGGATATAAAAAGTGTACACAATCCTGTTAAAATGGCAGGTTTTGTGATATAAAAAAAAATGAGACCACAATAAATCATTTCAAAATTTTCCCACCTTTAATGTGACCTATAACCTGTTCAATTCGACTGAAAAATAAATCTGTTAGGGGAAAAATATAAAAAATAAAAAAGTACAATAAAGCTGGTTGCATAAGTGTGCACACCCTTAAACTAATACTTTGTTGAAGCACCTTTTGATTTAATTACAACATTGTCTTCTTGGGTAGGAGTGTATCAGCATGGCACATCTTGACTTGGCAATATTTGCCCAGTCTTCTTTGCAAAAGTGCTCCAGATCTGTCAGATTGCAAAGACATTTCTTGTGCACAGCCCTCTTCAGGTCACCCCACAGATTTTCTATTGGATTTAGGTTTGGGCTCTGGCTGGGCCATTCCAAAACTTTAATTTTCTTCTGGGGAAGCCATTCTTTTGTTGATTTGGATGTATGGCTGGGGTCATTGTCATGTTGAAAGGTGAAATTCCTCTTCATCTTCAGCTTTCTAGCAGACGTCTAAAGGTTTTGGGATAAAAGTGACTGGTATTTGGAACTGTTCATAATTCCTCCCACCTTGACTAAAGCCCCAGTTCCAGCTGAAGAAAGGCAACCCCAAAACATGATACTGCCACCACCATGCTTCACCGTGGGGATGGTGTTCTTTTAGTCATGTGAAGTGCTGTATTTGCGCCAAACGTATCTTTTGGAATTGTGGCCAAAATGTTCAGCCTTGGTCTCATCAGACCATAACACATTTTCCCACATACTTTTGGGAGACTATGTATTGGTTTGCAAATTTTAGCCAGGCCTGAATGTTTTTCTGTGTAAGAAAATGCTTCCATCTTGCAACCCTACCCCATAGTCCAAACATATGGAGAATATGGGAGATTGTCACATGTAGTACACAACCAGTAATTGCCAGAAATTTCTACAGCTCCTTCAGTGTTGCTGTAGGTCTCTCGGCAGTCTCCCTGACCAGTTTTCGTCTTGTCTTTTCATCAATTTTGGAGGGACGTCCAGTTCTTTGCAACGCCACCGTTGTCCCATAATTTCTCTACTTTTTGATGACTGTCCTCACTGTGTTCCATGGTATATCCAATGCTGTAGAATTTTTTTGTACCCTTCTCCTGACTGACACTTTCAACAATAAGATCTCTTTGATGCTTTGTAAGCTCTCTGCGAACCATGGCTTTTGCTGTAGCAGGCAACCGAGTAAATGTCAGGAAAATTCTACTAGGACAGCTGAACTTTATTCGGGGTTAACCAGAGTCTCTTTAATTGATGTCAGGTGTGTACCCAAGAAGACTGAATACTGTAATTAAATCAAAAGGTGGTTCAACAAAGTATTAGTTTAAGGGTGTGCACACTTGCAACCAGCTTTTTGTACATTTAGATGAGTCAAAGCAGTAGAATCCAGGCTTCCCAAAAGACTGTAGCTTAGCCATTCTAAAAAGCAGCAGCAGCAGTAAAAAGCAAATTGAAAGTTGTTCTGTGGCATCTGCACTGTTTGTGTTTTAAGTAGTCACTGAACAGCATGCAATGTTACTTAAAACTAACTGACTGAAATACAGCAGTATATACATGTACTTTTTGCTTCCCAAACATTTTGGCAAAGTGTTCTGTAGGGATATTTTTTTTAAATCTGGCATCTTATTACAGTCCCAAAAAACATGTACCCAACTGCGACTTTTTCTCATCACACCTCCAGCATTTGTTGTCTAACAGAGAAAAAAAATTACATGGAGTCCGCTAGGAGTATACAAATATCTACTCAAATAATTCCATGCAAAAATGTCAAACTTTCTAGACTTTACTGCAAACTTGGAATCCATACAGATACCCTTCCACAGTTAATTTCTAAATTGCCTTTCCAGTCTCTCTCTCCACCATCTTTTCTAACATTATTTGCTTCCACTACTATGGTTTCTTTTGCTTGTTTTCTCCAGTAAATTCCATTCCCTTCTTACCTATGTTCTATATCCCTACTTGCAGTCATTTCTGTTGGTAAAATCTCCTATCTCCACTCCAGTGTTGGCTTAGTTTTTAGAATATTTTTTGTGATCTTACAATTATAATATTTTGTGTAGTCACTTTTATTTTCCCTCAAGGCAAGCATGCAAAATCCTACCCTAGCCTTATTTCTTGAACTCCACTCCTGATTCATCATTACTTTTCAGTCTGATTTATAACATTATGTTTGAGTTATACATATAAATCTTAAATATGTAGGTCTTCAAAACGTACGGTTGTGTACCTACCATAAATGTAGATGTTCGAGTGTATTCACTGTTGCAGTCATTACTCTTGGGTTATCCTGCTGGCAGGCTACCTGCAGTCGGCCTGAATTCCAAAGTCCTGGTCCGGCGTCAGTTGCTGTCACCTCTTCCCTGACGTCAGTGCACCAGGGGTATAAAAGATGCAGCCAATGCCATTTTCTTCAGTTTTTCTTGCCCAGATGTCAGGTGCCCCCAAAAGGGTAGGCTAAATATATTATGCCAATAAACATACATGCAGTAAAGAAACATTTTCTTCATCTACAAGCAAATACACCACACAGGTTGTATAGAATAGAGAAGTACAGATAAACCCCAGCAATGAAAGGGGGGATGGTGGGAGGGTAACCTGGACGGCCAGTGAATACACTCGAACAATCTACATTTATGGTAGGTACACAACTGTACTATGTTCATCGTGTTTCACTGTTGCAGTCATTACTCTTGGGTTGAATCCCAAAGCTACGGATGGGTGGCTGAGCTAAACAGGATTAGGAGAGGCTATGAGGCCCTGCAGAACTGCAGTGGCAATGCCTGCTCTGGATTTAGAGTAAAGAGGTAAGTGGTAGTGCTTTGTAAAAGTGTGCACTGAACTCCAAGTTGCAGCCTCTAAGATGTCTCTGGTTGGTACTCCTCTGAGGAAGGCTACTGAAGTGGCTGCTGCTCTGGTAGAATGAGGCCTAATGCCCTTAGGCACTAATTTGCCATGCTGAGAATAGCAGAAATGGATGCAATGACCTATCCATTTAGAGATGGTCTGTTTTGAGATAGCCTTTCCTTGTGATCCTGCAGCATATGACACTAAAAGTTGCTCAGTCTTTCTGAAAGCTTTAGTTCTGTCCAGGTAGAAGCATAGCTGCCTATGTCCAAAGAATGCAGAATTTTCTCACCCTTGTTCTGTGGGTTTAGATAAAAGGTAGGCAAGTGAATGGTTTGGTTGAGGTCCACATTGGACACCACCCTTAGGCATAAATGTTGGCTTTGTCCTCAGAGAAACCCTGTCTGGATGAAAAATAATAAAAGGTTCCACAGCCATGGGTGCTTGTTACTCCGAGACTCGTCTTGCAGAGGTTATTGCCAGTAGCAGAGCTGTTTTCCAGGATAATTGAGGTCCCATGCGGGTATTGGTGCTCTCCTTGGAGGTCTTATGTTTTTGGCCCCTCTGAGGTACTGCCTTATTAAAAGGATGGGAAAAGATAGGAGGTTCCATATTGTAACGGGCTGAAATGGCAGAGGCATGAATCTTAATTGAAGAAAAGGAAAGGCCTTTGTCCAGCATCTCAGTTAGGTATTGTAAAATCTGAGGAATATTTGGTACATACATGTTAATGCCTTGTTCCTGGTTCCAAGCACAGAATCTCCTCCGTTATTCTGCATAAGATTTTCTGGTACTGGGCCTCCTGGCCTCCAAGATAACATCCATAACAGCTTTTGAAAGAGGAGTGTTCTGAATGGCTACATTATCCACCATGCTGACAGATTTAAGGCCCTGAGTTGACTGCATCATCTGATTGTTTTGTTGGGTCAGCAAGTTCATAGGTTCATAGGTTTATACTAGGCTATCTGCCCTAAGGCATTTATAAGCCTAGCCCAAAGTTTTGTGGCTTACGCCACCCCTTATATGAAAAAATACTGTACCCATTAGTTTGTTGTGCCTCTGTCCAGCAGTGACACAGAGATGATTCCCGGGGTACGATCTCCCATCCACAGGTCAAGATTTCTCTTGAACAGAGCCAGCGAGGTGCTCTGCCTCACATGGACCGGGATTTTATTCCACAGCACAGGGAGTCTCTGAGTGATAAATCTATCCCTCCAGCACGTCCTATTTATATCCTTGCTAAGGTTTAAGTCGCTTGCTCTAGTAGTTTTGGTGGATTTGGATTTTTTGAGGTGGAGCATGTCCATTAATTCCGGGTTGGACATGGCCTTGTATGTCAGGCACATGTCACCTCTGAGCAGACGGTATGCGACTGAATAGAGCTGGAGTTTCTTCAATCTGGCAGCATATGACAGATTTTGGAGTCCTTTTATCCTTTTGGTGAGGAACTTTTGGGGTCTCTCCAATTGCTGCAGATGTCGGGTGAGATGCATCCCGAATGGGGCATTGTACTCGATCATTGGTCTGATAAGTGAAGAGTACAGGGGAACAATGACCTCACTAGATCTGGATGTGAATCCCTTCATGATCAGGTGGGCAATGTAGAAGGTCTTTCTAACCACTTTAGCAACGTGAGTGTCAAAAGAAAGGCCACTGTCAACCTGGGTCCCCAGGTCCCTGATAACCTCTTCTGTGATTAGTGGATTGCCACCTACATGGTAGCTTGGGGTTACCTTGTTTTTCCCGAAGGGTATGACTCTACATTTTTTGGCGTTTAACTTCAGGCCATGGCTCTGGCACCAGCTATCTGTTTCCGTGAGTCCCTTCTGAAGGATATCCGTGTCCGATGCACTTTCCACTATGGCGCCCAGTTTGCAGTCGTCTGCAAACTTTGTAAGCCAAAGTCCTCCCATGTTGGCCTGTACTTCTGAGAAGTAGATGCCGAACAATAGGGGGCCAAGGACCGAGCCCTGTGGGACACCACTTGTGACGGGCTTGGAGTCTGATATAGCCAGCAACTCTAACCCTGTGGGTTCTGTCCTTAAGCCAGTTTGCAACCCATCTTGTGACATATGGGTTTACATTTAAGCTGGTAAGTTTTTCTACAATACCCAAGTGGGGTATTGTGTCGAAAGCCTTTGCAAGGTCAAGGTAGGCTGTATGGACTGCCTTTCCCTCATCAATGGCCTTGGTGACTGTTTCGAAGAAGTCGACCAAGTTCAAAAGGCATGATCTGCCCTTGACGAAGCCAAACTGGGTCGGGTCCAATGTCTGCAAGTCCCCTATATCTTTGTTTATGAGCTCCATTATGATCCTCTCCATAGCTTTGCAGACTAGACTTGTTAAGCTTATGGGGCGGTAATTACCAGGGTCCGTAGAGGCACCGCCTTTGTGGAGTGGGACCACAGTTGCCGTACGCCACTCCTTGGGCACGTATCCTGTGGTAAGACTGAGATTAAACAGCTGCCTTATGTGCGGGTTTAATTCCTCATTTAGCTCGTGTAGCACACAGCCAGGGACACCATCCGGTCCCATTGATGCTGTGGTTTTAGCTTTAGGGACAGCAGCTTTCACCTGCGCATTTGAGATGTCTGGGAGGCTTACATTCCGCTGGGATAGTTATCTCTCCTTTAGGGGGGAGAGGGGGGTGAAGTTTGCACTGAACCTGTCTGCCAGTATGTTGGCAATGTCTGTGGGTTCAGTGATTTTTGTATCATTTTGGACCAATTCTGAGCATATCTGGGAGTTTCCACCCAGGTTCCTAACATAGCTGAAAAAGGCCTTATGATTGTCCTTTGAATCCATGGCAATTTTTCTCTCAAAATTGGCCTTAGTTGATTTTATGAGTGCTCGTATTTTTTACTAATAATGATCAGGGGTGACTTCCCTTTTATGGATTTTGTTCTATCATGTAATAGCTTTCTCCTCTTATTGTAAAGTTTGTTAATGGCTGGGGTCCACCAGACTGGACGCTTGCCCTTTGTGGAAAGAGTCTTGGTTTTATTTGGGATTGCCTGATCCATGCAGTCCTGGAGGTGTTCATAGAAGGCATTTGTAAGGGCTTCCGCAGCTTGGGTTGTGGTTTCCACTGGCTCAGGGGCCTTGAAGGATACCACACCAGTCTTGAGTAGTGTGAAGTTTGCTTTAGAGAAGTTCTTCACTGTGGTCTTTTTTGTTTGGGGTGGGGGCAGGATGTGGATTTCCAGTGAGATTAGTTTATGATCAGATCTCACCAATGAGGGATATACTTCCGGTGTGGAGCATTTTGTCCCCATGTTTGTGATGATGAGATCTAGTATATTTTCTCCTCCCATGGGAACAGTGACTAGCTGTTCCATGGCATTTGAATTTATGAACTCCAGGAACCGTTGGACTAGAAAGTTAGGGCTTGAGTAATGTTCCCAGTCTATATTCGGGTAGTTGAATTCACCCAATATGATGGTGTTTGGAGATACATTTATACCCTCCAGTGTCTTCAGGAAGGTTGTGTGGGGTTCCTGAGTTTGAGAGGGTGGCCTGTAGCATGCTACAATTTGTAGAGCAGTTTTGCCTATGGTTAGTTGCACCTGGATGGTTTCAAGCTTATGCGTTGCCACCAACCTGGAGGTGTGGGTATCCTTTATGAATATGGATACACCCCCTCCTTTTGTGGTGTGATCCGGGTTTTGGGGCGGGAACGCATGATATGAGGTAAAACCTAATAGTGCTGGGGTGCTCTCAGGAGCCTTGAACCAGGTTTCAGTTACAGCACAGACATCGATGTTCTCCATACTGAGAAGGGCCTTGAGTGCGTGCATTTTGAGATTTAGACTTCTGGCATTGAG
The DNA here is from genome assembly GCF_019279795.1 of Protopterus annectens. Lineage (NCBI taxonomy): Eukaryota > Metazoa > Chordata > Ceratodontiformes > Protopteridae > Protopterus > Protopterus annectens. The sequence goes on along the minus strand of NC_056732.1, from coordinate 161,424,411 downwards.
CAGCATTACCCTCAGTTTCTTCCCATTTTTGTTTTCTAGGGTGGTAGGTTTAGAATTTGAGCCTTGCCTAAAAAAGGCACTATGGGGGTGGCAAGAGCCTTAGCCAATATCTGGAATCCCAGGGGTAACAGGTGCAAGCCGTCCCTCATGGGCAGCGTGGCTTGTCAAGCATGTCATCCCAGGCAGACAGACACTGGATCCCCTTTGAATGACACCAGACATTAAGCCAATTGTTAAAGCTGATCATCTTGTCTCTATATTGTGGCATCATTCTTGGTGAAGGAAGGATACTGCTCAGGGTCAGGGTTATACCTGCCTGGGCTACATAATCAGAGAGCTCCTCTATGTCTCTTTTCATGTAGTCCAGGGAGGTACGTCTCAGGTCGTTCACACCAGCATGGACAATGACTGTGTCATATTTGTACTTGCCGTGGAGTGACCCGAGTGCTTGTGTTATGTGGCGGATTCTAGCGCCCGATAGGCAGCTTACTGTGACCCTCTCCTTGTTCAGCCTGGTGAGTGGGACGTCAGTGTGTCTGACTATGGAGTCACCTATGACAAGTATGTTTGGTGTTGTATTTGGCCTTAAGGGCTGTGACTGCTTTGCACACTGATTTTGCGGTTTATGTGTTGCTTGTGTGGTGTCTTGAGGTAGCAGTTGTTTGGGTGTCTGCTTTGGAGGCCTCTGCTGTTTAGGTAAATTTTTACTCAGAGCCTCGAGTATGTCTTTGTGTGTTTATGTGTTTGATTCAGTGGTGTGGTAGCATTATGTGAGGCTGGTTTTGTGGTGTGTGTAGTTGCCTTCTCCTCCTGTCTGGTCTTGCCAGTCCTGAGTTGAGAGAGCTCAGCCTCCAGTTTGGCTAAATAGCTGCATCTCTCGCAAGTATTTGTGTTATGTGGGAGGAGGAGAGGGTTGTCTGTGTACATGAGGCAGTTATAACATTGCCTCAAGATTCCCAGATTCACCAGCTGGACCGGAGAGGAGATTGACAACTGACCTTTGGACATGCTAGAATAATATTGGGAATTCCTTAATAATTGAAAACAAGGGCCAGTGGGGAGTGAGGGTGTAGTGCTTTTAATTTTTAGTGCTGACTTATATAATTGCTTTAGTGAGCAAGTGCCAGGTAACTTGAGTGCAATGCGTTACAAGTAACTAAATGCAAAAACGACAAACAGTAAATTTCTTTCAAGTGAAACAAGGAAATAAGTACAGTAAGCAATGCAGATATCACTAGTGATCCACAGAAGCGCTGAGAAGCCGCGTATTAGGTGGAATTAGCGTTCCAGGGAAATAACAAGCAAACAAACAACAAGCATATAAACAAAGCTAGATTCAGCAGGCCTGGATCTAGTCTATGCTACAGCAAACAAGGTGTACCAATTTCAGTAAGATACAGTTCAAATATTCAGGCACTATAAACCTTTAACCAGAAATTCCCAGCTGGAAGTCTGAGGCAGTATCCATGCTGGGCCTTGAAACAAGCTCTTTAGGATTGGGTACCAGTGCTGGCATGGCCAGTCTGGTGCGATCAGTATCATTTTTGGCTTCTCTTGTCTGACCTTTAGGAGTACCTTGGGAAGGAGAGGCAGTGGAGGAAAGGCATATACATTTTTCCAGCTGAAGGATAGGGTGTCCACTCTTCATGCTTGTTTGTGATAAATCCTTGTGCAAAATCTCTGCAATTGGCACTTGTGAGGGGAGGCAGATCTATGTCTGGGCATCCCCATTTCCTTGTTATCATGCTGAAGACTTGTGGATCCAGTTTCCACTCGTGGGGATCCATGAGGTTTCTGCTTAGTCTGCCAGAGTATTTGTTTTTCCTGGCAGGAATTGTGCTTGCAGGTGAACTTGGTAAATTAAGGCTGTGTCCTACAGGGTCATTGCTCATCTGCAGAGGGGGTAGGAATGTGTGCCTCCCTGCTTGTTTATGTACCACATGACCGTAGTACTGTCCGTCTTTATCAGTAACTGTCCTGGATGAAGTAGGTCCTTGAAAGCTGTCAGGGCATTCTGAACAGCTAGCATCTCGTTTTGATTGATATGAAGATGCGTCTGGCTTGCAGGCCATGTGCCCTGAATACATTTTCCTGCCATATGGGCCCCCCAGACATAATCTGATGTCTGTCTGGCTGTGGGTAAAGTGAATGGCAGACCCTTGTTGTGGTGACAGGCCTGTGCCCAATGCTGAGTCTAAACGCTTTTTAGATACCATTGTAGTTTTCTCATATGGAATTAGTAGAATGCAGGATGCCATGAAGCCCAAGCCCTGCAGGATTTTCCTTGCAGATAACTGGGTCTTTGTTGCCAACATTTTGAAGTAAGAAGTCAGTTGCCTTTGTTTGTCTGGCGTGAGATAAGCCATCTGGGCAGTTGTATTTAAGTTTGCACCCAGGAATATTATCTCTTGAGAGGGTACTAGTTTTGATTTCTTTTCATTTACTGTGTACCCTAGGCAAATTAGTAATATTTTTACAAATGCCAGATGCTTTAGAAGAATGTCTTTTTTCTCTGCTTGAATTAAGCAGTCGTCCAAGTAGGGATATATTTGAATTCTTCTTTGTCTGCAAAACGCAATTACTGGTGCCAGGCATTTTGTGAAGACCCTGGGCGCAGTAGATAATCCAAAGGGCAGTGCAGAGAATTGATAGCGCATTGAGCCAGCTATGAATCTGAGGTATCTTCTGCAAGGTTGTCTGATTAGAACATGCAGGTATTCCTCTTTTAGGTCCAAAGTTACGAGCCAAGCCTTTTTGCCCAGCATGGGCAGTAGCTGCTGAAGAGTCAACATCTTGAATTTTGATACCTCCAGAAACGTGTTTAGTGTAGACAGGTCCAGTATTGGTCTCCAGGTTTTGTCCTTTCTGGGCCCCAAGAAAAGTCTTGAGTAAAATCCTTGCCCCTGCTCTTGTTGTGGTACTTGCTGAATGGCCCTCATGTCCATGAGGGCTGTAGTTTGCTTTTGTGCCTCTGCCCACTGATTGTGCGGCAGGTCTGACATACCTTTTGCCCTTGGTAGGGTGTGAAAATGGAACCTGTAGCCCTGGGACACTATGTTCAAGACCCATTTGTCTTGGGTAATCTTTTTCCAATTTTGTGAAGAAAGTGCTGTTTTCCCCCCTAAGGGGGCTGCCAAAAGAAAACAGCTTGGAACTGGCAGAGTAAAATCATTGGGACTGTTTTCTGTAAGGTTGTGATTTGTCTTCTCCACTTTTGGAGGTAGGAGCACCCCACTGTTTAGGCCTGTATGAGCCTTGGGGCTGAGATCTGCCTCTGGGACGTCTTTATCTGCCTCTTTGTGGCCTGACACTGGAAAGGACCAATTTTTGGAAGGCCAGTTCCTGCTAAACCTGGGTGGCTGTACCTGTAGAAAATCCTTAACTGTCTCCATGGATTTCGCTTTATCCTCCATTTTCTTCAACACCTCTTCTGCTTTAGCACCAAACAAAGTATCATGTTGTAATGGGGCATCTAATAATTTTGCTTTAACATGATCAGGTAGATCCTGTTCCTTTAACCAAGCATGCTTTCTAATAACAGAATCTGTAACAGCGGCCCTGCAAGAGGCCTCCAGTGAATCATAACCACATTGCAAAGTATGCTTTTCCACTTTGTTCAGTTGCATGCAATAATTCCTGCATTTCCTTGTTCTCCGAACATTCAGAATTTGACAATATTTTCTGTTTAAGCAGTGACATTAAGTATTGCTGATATTTAAGCATATGAAACTGACAATTTAAGGCCCTTACAGCCAAGGTAGCAGAAGTGTAAACCTTTTTCCCCCATCTGTCCAGTGCCCTAGAATCCCTATCAGAGGGGACAGGGTTTTTTGCAGTGGAAGCTTTGACCCCTTTGGGACCCTGAGATATAGTTTCTGGGTCAGCAGCAGGGTTTTTATATAGGGATTTATGAGAATCTGGGGCCCTGTAGTATCTGTCAGGCTTAGCAGGTGCAGGAGGTAGAGAGTCCGGGGACAGGCCGGACTCTGAAAATACATCAGCTACAATATCTAGAACAGGTGGAATAGCAAGGGGTCTGTGTTGAGGTAATAGCAGAAAGTCTGAGTCTTTTCTTAGATTCTGAGTAGTCTTGGCTTTCCCAGTGGAAATGTTCCCTCATGGTATGCAGTGTTTCCCCAAAAGAATAATCCTCAGGAGGAAAGGCCGAAGGATTGGATTCTTCTGCATCAGAATCCTCATAAGGAGGAATGGAATAATCCTGTTCAGAAGAGGAAATAGAAACCTGATCAGAAGAATCATATTCTGTCTCTTGCCTAGGCCTCTTATCAGGAGGAGGATGGGAACCCCTGATCAAAGTAATTAGGTCTTCGGCCATTTTAAGCATCTGTTTTTAAGCGTTGTAGTCTGAGTAGGAGAATGCCGTACTTGTTTCTTTGTCTTTAGAGCTGCTTTAGTCTTTGCCTTTGAAGCTGAAGATAGTTTAATATATAACTGTGTAGGTCTGAAGACACCCTCAGAAGCCAATGCCTGCTCTGTGGCACCGGACCCATCTGAGGGAATGATTTCCGAGTGTTCAATACCTTGAGTATCCAGAGGCCCAGTCGGCTCCACGTGGGAGTTGGAAGCGGCCTGTGGCTCTGAGGTAGCGGGTGCCAGGGGCTGCGAAAGCGCCTCACTGAGAGCCGGTGAACCGGTGACTGGCCTAGCAGAGGCCTCGTCGTCGGTTTTGGACCTCGGATGCCTAGCCTTTTCCTTGTCCTTGCGTTTTTTGTAAACTCCGGTCATCGGCTGTTCTGACGGCATTACATAATTAAACCTTCAGCCAAAATAATGAAATGCAAAATCGAACCAACGCTTAAGAGTGTGTTGGTTAAATCTAGCACAAAACCAACAGCTAGCAACGTTGTGGTCAGGGCCTAGGCAAGGAATACATTAAGAGTGAAAATCCTTATGAGGTATTTGCTTCCCACAAGGAATACAATTGTTAACTTTTTCGAACATCGGTCTGGAGCAAGAAAAAAAGTTTCCCCAATGGGATATTTAGCTTTAATGAAGACTTTGGTTCTGAAATTCGGATTTGAAAATCTCAGGAGTCGGGCGATCGGCACTTGCTAACTGCTTTTGCTTTGGGCACCGCATGGCAAGAAAGACTGAAGAAAATGGTGTTGGCTGCATCTTTTATACCCCTGGTGCACTGACATCAGGGAAGAGGTGACAGCAACCGACGCCAGACCAGGACTTTGGAATTCAGGCCGACTGCGGGTAGCCTGCCAGCAGGATAACCCAAGAGTAATGACTGCAACAGTGAAACACGATGAACATCATTCAATCTTAAACTACCTTGTTCTATGGGAAAAATCAACTCACTCCACAGAACACTTGCTCTTTTCCTCTCCCTAATAAATTCCTTCAAGGTAATCATCCACAACTTTTTCACTGGTTGATAAACATATGCCTGACCTTTATATAAAGACTAAAGGGACTAAAACATTTACACTGCTTGTATCTCTCTATCAATATCCATAATCAAGTGTTTCCAGCTTCTCAGATTTTCCATTTTCTTGCGTTTAGTCTCTTCCCATGCATCCTTAAGTACCATAACAGAATCCTTTTTAATCTATGCATCTAAATACTTCAGGGAGAGTAAGAAAATGTTGCTATTATTGTTGGGTCTTAATGTAGAGAACGAAATTGATAGAGTCATCTGGAATTAATTGAGATGGACGGTGACAGCATTTGCATTCCCTAAAGGAATAAAGTTAATGAAGAGGATATATAAAGGGTTGGAGGTAAAAACCTGGCAAACTATTTGAACAGGGGAACCAGAGGGGGATGTCCTCTTTCCCCTTTATTTGCTTTATATTTAGAATAATTAGCAAATAAAATAAGGGACTGTCAAATCCAAATGTATTAACTGGTAGGGTAATCAAGAAAAGTTAGCTTTACTTGTAGATATCATTTTGTACTTATCCAGAAAATGAAGTTTTAGTGTTGTGAAATATTTGCAGATCGTTTAAAGTCCTTTTTGGGATATAAAATAAAGGCAAAATTAAGGTTATAAAGTAAACTATGTACCCACTCAATTGGTTCAGCAATACCCATATTTATGGGGACATGATAAAATTAAGTATTTAGAAGTATTGATTAGAAATGACTCTCTGGCTGTAGCTAAGGATATGTGGGAAGAGACTAAACAGAAGATAAAACAATTGAGGAACTGGAAATTCTGTTATATTGATATGAATACCAAGATACAAGCTATTAAAATGTTTTTAGTCCCTTTAGTCTTACACATAGGTCAGCCATACTTTTATCAACTGGAGGTGAAGCTGTGGATAGCAATTAAGAGTTGAAGGATTTTATCTGGGAAGGGAAGACAGCAAGAGTCAAGTGGGATAAACTGATTCTACCAATAGAAGGTGGACTAGGATTACCTAATTTTAGGGGGTATTTTAGATCAACACAGTTAAGGCTTTTGTACATAGCAAGCAGAAAACTATAATTCAAAGTGGAAACGAATGATGCTGACACAGGGAGGAAGCTCAAAAAATAAGGAGAGATTGGGGTTTTAGATACAGATTCTTAAGGAGAACAACCAAAATCATAGACTATTATATTCATAAAATAGCAAGGAGTATTCTAAGAATCAAACCAGCACAAGATTGGAAAAAAGAGATTTTGCCGATAGGGAAGACTGTGGTCAGGGATACCGATAATAAGCAAGAGGGGGTTGGAATTTATTAGAGAAAACTGGTAAAAGAACCAAGGTACTGGGAGCAAATAACTAAAAAGAGAATGGTAATAGAATGGGAAGAGGCCAAGAAGTTATTTGGACTGCAGGTTAGAGATTGCTTTCCCTATCAAGGATTGATATCAGAGTATAGGCAAAGAGAAAGAAATAAATATGGGGCTCCTAAATGAAAGGCCGGCACTGCTAGAGTTTTTAAAAGAATCAGAAGCTGCATTTAAAAAAGGAATAATCAGTAAAGTATATAAAATACTGCATGATAATTATAAGAAATAATCAGAGCAGCTTAGAAAGGACTGGGAAAAGAGACTGGATAAGCAATTCATAGTGAACAAGGGGATATATGTACATCTCCCAAATATGCAACAAGTCTAGAATATTTAAGTTCTTTGCCTGGAAGTGTTTACATAGGTATTTTTAGACCCCAATTAGACTCCAAAGAGTTTTTCATCCGGTGGATAACAAATATTGGAGGTGTGACGGGCAAGAAAGAGGTAGCTGGGAACACATTTCCCTGCAGACCACTCTGTCGGAGATGCTGGATGAGCAGATTGGACTGACTAGGGAGATGATTTTTTTGAGTTATGCTACAGAATCAGAATTGCCAAGACATACTAAAGCCTTGCTGAGTCTAATTATGGTGGCTGCCAAAAAAAGCAATTACTAGAAAATGGAAATCAAAGTCTAGACCAGCTTTACTAGAAGAAGTGAATATAGTACAAGAGATAAAACAACTGGAATTGGGATCTTTAGAAAAGGGAAGGAGCAAACTATATAGGAAAAAATAGGAATTGTGGGAACAATATATGCAGAGCAGGAACAAGGTTTAAGAGGTAGGATTTGAATGAGCCATGTAATGCTGAACTGATAATGACTGGATGTTCTATAAGTGATGTATAATGTTTGCAACTGCAATTGTTTCAGTGTATGATGTAAACTGCAACAAAAGTGGTATAATTTTGTATGTTTTTTATTTATAAAATGCAAAATTGACTTTGTCATATGTGAAAATTAATAAAGACGTTTGAAAAAAAAACTTTGCCATTCTCTTATAAGTACAGGTAAACACTTTATAATCATGGTTTAAAACTGAAACTGGTCTATGAAACTGGGTGTGAAAGATAATTCAGCCACCACAGCTTTCTTACAAGATGCTGTTACTGTCCCCTTTTTTTAAAACATTTTAAAACAAAATCTTCAAGATCTTTCACTTTCTTCTCCTAACTCTCAAACTTTTACACTATCATCTGTTCATGAAGACTTCCCTGTTGATTGATTACACAAATTTTTTTACACTATCATCTGTTCATGAAGACTTCCCTGTTGATTGATTACACAAATTTTTTTAATCTCATCCCTACCAATCTTAACTGTTGGACCTTGCCATCGTACAACCTTGACACAGTTAAGTCTTCCATAAATATTTCAATGTGTGCCTTTTCTTGGCTTCCCCATTCATCTGCTTTATACAAATTTTCATAAACTTTCCTTAATATTTATAATATCTCTGCAGTTTCTCTGGTTATTTTTTTTTATTTTAGGCTCCCTACGTTTGGCAACCACCTTCTTCTTTTGGATGCCTAACTTATTTTGATTAGTATTTTTGCACTCTAGAATGATCAAAAATACTTGTCTAACAGCAACCTTTTAAAAAACATGTGCAGTATCCAAATACTCTTATTTTCAATTTAGCACTCAGCATTGTTCTTCCTATTGTTCTGTGAGATTCTCCTTCTTTAACACTGGACAAGCCCTCTAAATAAATCTTATTACTTCTTTCTGATATTTCTCTCAAATTTCTATTATACTTTAAACTCCATTGAAACTTATCCCACTCCCTAGCTGTCCCTTTCAAGAAATGTTGAACTTCCCTGAAAACTACTGAATCATTTCCAGTACACATTCCTTAAGTCTCTCTCTTAACAGATAAGTAGAAAAGCACCAGTTCCTCGTTTCTAATTTATTATCCTGCATCTTTATCTTTAATGGTGTTTGATCTGAAATAGTTATTTGATGTGTTCCAAAGCTTTCATTTAAATAACAATGCTCCTGGGAAATATTATTTCTATCCAGTCTAGCTCGCTTACTGTACCTTGTGGAATAATATGCAAATTCTCAATGCATTCTTGGTAATGAATTTATTTTACTCAAATCTACCCTCTTTTCTTATAATTTTCCCTTCTAGGTCCCACTGATACAGCCTCACTACTGCAAATCAGGTTCCAGTCTCAACCCATAAATACTATTTGCTGCTGAAAGCAGATTTCCCCAAAACCAGTGTAATCCTCCTTCCCTGCCAAGAAATCCTCCCCAGAAATCTGCTATTTTTATCTTTTCCCTCTTACTGATGACACGCTCACAATCAGTATGCTTGTTCCCACTTTTTCTTTTTTCCTGAAACTCTGTTGAATATCCATTCTAAAATCATTTTCCTTGCTAGATTCACATGCTCACTTCCATCCAAATGCATCTTTAGTAACATTGCTATCTGCACCATACACTTCTTAATATAATTCAATACTGTTCGTTTCTCGTCTATAACCCATGATGTAATTTACATTCCATGTTAATATTGATAAGTCAGTCATTCTGATAATAAGCTATTTCACATATTCTGCTTGACACTTTCTTGAATATGTTTCCAACTTGCAACTAACCATGTGAGAACATTAATGCTTAGCAATCTGGTCTTGTATACAATTGCTCCTTCTCTTTTCTGTTTGAACTATCACTGCATCTTCCCAGACCTTTCTCTTCGGTAAAAATGCTTAAGAAACAAAAACTAAATACATTTAAATCCACTTTCTCAGTAACTTTGTTATATAAAAACTCGACCAGCAACCAAAAAGTGAAACAAAACGGGGAAAAAGAAGACGTATTGCAAATATGAATCAAATATGACAACCACCACTTGTTAGTTGCACGTTGTGCACATTTCTATTGATGTCTGCTGGATATGTGGTTACTCAGGCAAAGCCGACAAGATAAGACCGGACTGCTACCAGGTGTGGATAAAACTGCATTACCAACATCCAACAATTTCATGCCTTAGTCACTACACAAAGTACTTGACAGCAGGGTTAGATGGAGTGTATAGAATGACGGGTAATCCAACATCTTAATTCTGTGACACAGCTGTCACTTCATCTCCACAGTCAAGTACAATGTCTACTATACTAATGCAGCACCTATCTCATCACTCTCCCAATTCTATCTTTACTGATGAACAAAACCCTCAGTGCATAAACTCCTCCACTCGAGGCATCTGCATTCTCTTCAGCTGCCAGCATCAGTCTACTCTGGTCTATAACTACCTCCCCCTTATAAATGAACAGCTGGCTAGCTAAAAACCTCTTTGAATCAAAAGCTACTTTGGTGACAACCATAGCAGCTGCCTTCTTGTCTTCTCTATATCAGTCAAAACTGGAATCCCCTACCAGGACTGCATGGAATGCATCTTTCTTTAATCCAGCATCAGCATTCATCATTAGTACTCACCAGAAGGGTCTATGATATGCCTCAGACAGAAGTCTTGAATCACTCCACTGCACACTACAGATAAAGTGTTCATGTCAATAGATCAACACTGCTTTCCTCAAATCCCCCAATCTGTTCCTTTAAAGAAATGTTGTTCTTTAAAAATTACTGAATCATTTCCAGTACACATTCCTTACGTTTGTCACTTTTAACAGATAAGTAGAAAAGCACCAGTGCCTCGTTTTTAATTTATTACCCTGCATCTTTATTTTTACTGGGGTATGATCTGAAATAGTTACTGGATGTGTTCCAAAACTTTCATTTTGCTCGTGTGACATGCAAATTCTATCCAGTCTAGCTCAATGTACCTTGTGGAATAATGAGCAAATTCTGTCTGCAATCTTGTTAATATATTCTCATCTTCCATTCAAATATACTTCTCTTTTTACTCAAATCTACCCTAGTTTATTATATTTTCCCTTCTAGGTCTCAATGATACAGCTTCACTATTGCAAGTCAGGTTCCAGTCCCAACACACGTACTATTCACTTTTGAAATAGATTATTTCTCGAAAAACCAATGTAATCTCCTTCCGTCAAGTGACCTTTCTAACAAGTCTGCTATTTTTATCTTTTTTTCCCTCTTATTGGAGCTACTCTCACAATCCGTACTCTTGCTCCTACTTTTCCTTTTTCCCTGAAACTCTGCTGAATATCCATTCTAAAATCATTTTCCTTGCTAAATTCACATGCCCACCTCCATCCAAACGCATCTTCATTAACATTGTTATTTACATCTTAATACAATTTAGTACCGTTTGTTTCTTGTTTATAACCCGTGATGTCATTTACATTCCATGCTAATATTAAGGCAGCCATTCTGATAAAAAGCCATTTCTTTCACATATTTTGCCTGCATATTTTGTGCAAATGTTTCACCGAAAACACTTCTGGTGAAACTCAGAATACATTTTTTGCAAGGTGGCAAGCCTGCCTGAACCCCCCTCAAACTTAAATACACCTATTCTGACTGTGCAAAGGGAATTCTCCACTAACTAAACTGCTTTCAGCAAAACATTTTTGTGAAATGGCAGTCTCCTAAGCTGCTGCAGATTGACTGATATCCTCCAGAGAACAATCATTTGAGGTTAAGAAAATGACAAAATGTGCAAATTTCATGCCCTCACATTCCAGACCAGACATTTTCCAGACCTTGGCTGTGCTTTGCTATTCTGTCCATGAAAAATCATAAACATTGGGGGGCAAATACACAAAATATAACCCTTTTAACTTTCTTAAGCTCCATTATAGCAGTTTTAGGGGGATGTAAACACATGCCAATGTAATCCTTCTCCCTAGTCAGTAGCCCCTTAGTACTATGCATCTTCCATTATCTTTTTCCCCTCTTCTATTACTATTGGAGCTCCTATTGCAATTAATGTAAGTATTTCCTTTCATTTCCCCCCAGAACTTTTGCTGAATAACCATCCTGAAAACCTTTCTTTATCAAATTCACATGTTCAGTTTTTTCCAGGTGCGTCTCTTGTAGCATACCTATTTGCACTTTACGTTTTTTAATATAGTTCACTACACTTTCTTTTTTATATTTATCTGTAAGACCATTCAGAATTAAAGACATTACAGAAAGCATCATTTTCTTATATAATTATTACCACCTTTTATGTATAACTGCCTTTTTGCTACATGTCTAGTTCCAACTTTTATGTTACATGTATATACTGTTCAGCAGGTTGGTCTTTTATACAATTACTTGTCATAGCCTTTTGCGCCTACACCACATCTTGCATAACTTCTTGTTTTTTTGAAAGCCCTCAAACAGAACAAACAAACCCCTCTAAAACCTATTAGCACACAAAACTATGTACATTTTCAAATATTGAAGTTTTTGCTTTCTAATAAGAACACAAGTTCTAACTTAATAGCTACACAGACAGGCTAAAGTTAACCAAAAAGAAAGGTTACTCATGATGCATGGTACAGCCTATGCTACTAGTAAGTACCATTTTATTCTTATGTCTTTATAGCTCTCCCAGTTGAGAAACCACTTGAATGCTTTCAATAAGCACTTTCTCCAAGAAATTTCTTTTTATCAAATTGTCTTCTAGTGACATGCAAACCAGACACACAACTGCTAAGGGTACACTGTTTCAGAAAAAAGCCTTACAATATTCAATATTCTTTTTCATTTACATGCTTTGTAATAAACTTGTTACTGGATAATGCCTAGGGTTTTAACAAAGTCATTTCTCTATACAAGCATGGGAAAAAGCACACTGATTTTTTTTGTCAAACTCTCTCAACAAGACACTTCCACTCTCACTCATCTCCTCCCCCCTCCCTTTCTTTATTGCAGTGCCTACATTTCTTAAAACTGAAGAAAAAGGAAGGGTGAAAAAAAAACATAAAAGCATCTGTTTATATTAGTATCCACACTGCATAAAAAAACTGTGAAAACTTCAGGTCTAACTGATTTTGTATTGTATTTAAAGTTGTCACACCTGGGAACCCCCCTGATTGTTTTTAGGGAACATTATGTCCAAGCTAATTTCTCCATTTTTTCCCCCAGCCAATCGCCTTCCACCAAACTGTCTCCAGTTTCTCTTCAGATAGTCTCCATAGAGACATGAAGACCAGCTGCAGAAATGCTACTTAACTACATACATGCAGTTTCTAGAAAAAAAAAAGACTCATTCAAAATTTTTTCATTTACTTGCTCGGTCCTTTAAAACAAAGGTCCTTAATCAGTCATTTCCCCATGCAAGAATGAAAAAAGCAAATTAATTTTTGCGTTCTCCTCTCTCTTCCTCTCCCCAAACCATTTTTCTGAACATTAATAACATGAAGTAGGACATATCCTTTAGAGTCCCCCACACAAACAAATTTAAAAAAAAAAGTCCAATATTTCCAGATTTTCTTGTTCGGTCATATTTCACAAATATAATTATTGCACAGTAATCCCCAAATTAAGTTACTGATTTTATTACTGTTCTTCTCCATCACCCATATCCTGTCTCTGCTTATTTTCCAAGATATGTTTGATTCTTCTAGTCAACTCTCGTGCTCCCTTCCTTCTCTCCAACATTTTCCGTTGAAATACTGGAAAAGGTTTCACAGGTATACTCACTCTGTGGTCTTTATTACCAGAAGAACAAGTAGTAGAATCTCCTTCTGTTTCATAGCTCAGTTTTTGTTGGACAAACTTTTGCATTTACTCCTTAGCATGCACTTCGCCAAAAAATGATTTTGTCCTTCCAGGGAAGAATACCTTGAAGACAGCTGGATACAGCAGTTTGAATCTCACACCTGCGTCTCGACATTTTCTGAACAGTGGAATGAATTTACTTCTCTTTTGCCTGGTGTACAATGAGTAATCATCTCCACAAACACACTGCTGTCTCCCACTTTCAGAATTTTGTCCTCCTTCCATAATTTTGTTAAAATCAACTCCTCCTGCTGGTAGGATTGCATCCTTACCATTATAGGTCTAGGTTGCTTTCTTATGGCTAGGTTTGGAGCGCGCACACGATGTTCAACTAACAGTTCCTGCTGTGTAATACAAGTCCAGTTGCCTAGTTGAGCTTTCATAAAACTAATGCAGTCTGTTCCTTTCAGCTTCTCTGGTATAGCTGAAAAATAGAAGTTATGTTCTTACCATAACGTTCCATGTTAGTTGTCTTCTTCTCACCTTCTTTCTTGCTGGATGGGTTCGGAGCCGTCCTCGGCTCCGACTCGGCCACTCTAAAAGCTCGAGAGTTGGATCCACCGGCTCGAGGCTTTCCTTATATCCCACAATGCTAGGCGGTATTACCTCAGATCTCGTTTGTAAGCTAGGCCCAGCCAATAATAAAAAAACAGAACTACTGGAAATGGGAGAACCCACCTCTATAAAAAGGAAGGGAAGAAGGTGACCTGAAGCCTGATCAAGGAATATATGTACAGCAGAGCATATACCTATAGCAATAGAGGTGGTAGAAAGAGAGGTCACAATCAAACTCCTCTAGGTCTGTCCAGGCAAGGGGGAAGGAGGGTGGGATGCAAGAAAGAAGGCGAGAAGAAGACAACTAACATGGAACGTTATGGTAAGAACATAACTTCTATATGTTAAGTTGTCTATCTCGCCTTCATTCTTGCTGGATGGGACCGCGTCCCTAGCACCTTGTCCCGGGTGGCCTATCGGAACAGACTCTTGAGAACAGTGGAACCAAAGTTAGCTCTATGTCTAGAAGCTAAATCCAACTTATAATGAGAAATAAAAGTGTGAGGAGTAGCCCAAGTAGCCGCTGCACAAATGGTGTCAATAGGCAGCCTGTCTTGGAAGGCTATAGAAGTAGCCAAAGCTCTGGTGGAGTGGGCCTTAGGTTTGTTAGGCAGCTTTTGGTGTCTAATTTCATAAACAAAGGAAATCAGAGATGTTAGCCATCTGGAGAGTGATACCTTCGAAACTGAAAGTCCCTTTCTGCCTTCTGCATAAGAGACAAACAACTGGTCAGTTTTTCTGATCTGTTTGGTCCTATCCAAATAATACCTTAACTGACTATGAACATCTAGCCAATGCAATTTCTGTTCAGACCTGTTAGAAAAGTTAGGAAAAAACACGGGGAGGTCAATGCTTTGATTTAGGTTAGATGCAGAGGCTACTTTAGGTAAAAAAGATGGATTGGTTCGTAAGGACACCCTGTCTTTATGAAACAATAGATACAGTGGTCGACTGCTGAGTGCATGAAGTTCTGAGACCCTTCTAGCTGAAGTAATGGCTACCAGAAAGAGAGTCTTCCAGGATAGCAATTTCAATGAGCAGGAAGCTGCAGGTTCGAAAGGGGAAAGAATCAAAGATGTGAGAACTAAATTAAGGTCCCAAGAAGGAGGAGGATTTCTTATAGGAGGTCTGAGAAGAAAAACTCCCTTCAAAAAAGCTTTGCAAAGCTTGTGAGACATGATGGCAGAATCTGAAATGCCCACATGAAAGTTAGATATAGCTGCCAATTGGACTTTGAGAGTAGAAGGAGATGAACCTGCGTGAAAGAGTTCAGCTAGAAAATCAAGAACTATTTGGATGGGAGCAGTGAAAGGATCTAAGTCCCTTCCTTGAGCCCAATAGGCAAAATGTTTCCACTTACTAAGATAAATCTTTCGAGTGGAAGATTTATGGGAAGCTATCAAAATATCTCGAACAGTGTGAGATATTTGAGGAAGCCTGGCTAAGGTTGGAACTGGAGGAACCAAGCAGTGAGGTTCAAAGATGGGAGGGAGCGATGAAACTGACCCGACTGATGGATCAAAAGATCTGGAACTAGGTCCAGATGCCAGGGTTGCTCCAACAGGAATTGATGTAGAAAGGGGAACCAAACCTGTCGAGGCCAGTAAGGAGCAATGAGGATCAATGAGGCCTTCTGAGCGATAGCTTTCTGTATCACTTGAGAGATTAGTGGGAAGGGAGGGAATGCATACAGAAGTCCCCGGGGCCAAACTTGAACTAGAGCGTCTCTGCTGGGCTGGCCTGGTAAGGGGAAGAGGGTGAAATAATCTTTGCACTTGCTGTTTTGGGGAGTAGCAAAAAGGTCACAGCAAGGCTGACCCCACTTGAGAAAAACTTTCTCCAAGATAGAATCTTTCAGAGACCACTCGTGAGGCATGAGGATAGCTCTGCTCAACTTGTCCGCGATAAGATTGGACTTCCCGGGAATGTGCGTTGCTATCAGAAAACGCTGAGAAGAAATTGCCCATTGCCACAGTCTGAGTGCTTCTCGACATAGGGGGTAGGACTTGGTTCCGCCTTGTTTGTTGATATACCACACTACAGACATGTTGTCCGTCTGAATTGCTATCGTTCCCAAGGGAAGAGAGTCTTGAAGGGCTTGCAACGCTAAAAGCACTGCTCTCATCTCTAGAACATTTATATGCAAGTGGCGTTCAATTGGTTGCCATATGCCCTGGACTGTTCTGCCCTGATAATGCCCCCCCCACCCGATCAGGGAGGCGTCCGTTGTCAGAGTAGCAACCGGAGGGGGAAGGACAAAAGGTCTTCCTAGGAAGAGCTGGGGGGAAGAAATCCACCAAAGAAGATGATTCCTGCATGCTTGCGTAATCACAATGGTGTGGGACATCGGAAGTTGCTGGTACGACCACTGTGTGAAGAGCATCCATTGAAGGATTCTCATGTGAAATCTGGCTAAAGGAAGTAGAGGGATAGCAGCCGCCATAATCCCCAGTACTTTTAGAACCAATCTGACTTTGACTCTGTTGCTGTGGAATAGAAGGGAGACCAGTTTGTGTATGTCTGCTATTCTTTGGTCTGTAAGTCTTGCAGACATGTTGACTGTATCTAGATTTGTGCCTATGAAGGTAATAACACAACAAGGCGACAAAACAGACTTTTCGCAATTTATTGAGATACCTAACTTTTGAAAAATGCGAAAGGTGTAGTCTCTGGAAATCAGAAGAAGATGCTTGGTCGGAGCTGTGAGGAGCCAGTCATCTAAGTATGGAAACACCTGGAATCCTTGACGTCTCAGATGAGAAGCTACCACTGCCATGCATTTGGTAAACACCCGGGGGGCAGTGGTGAGTCCAAAGGGCAGGGCTCTGAATTGAAAGTGACTGGTTCCCAGCCTGAAGCGGAGGAATCTCCTGGAGCGTCTGTTCATTTTTATATGATAGTACGCATCCTGAAGGTCTATAGAGCACATCCAGTTTTCCTTTCCCAATAGGGGTAGGATGGATTGTAGCGTGACCATCCGAAATCTTGTTTTCTTGACAGACTTGTTCAAGATACTGAGATCCAAAATTGGTCTCCAGTCCCGTTTTCTTTGGAACCAAAAAGAACCTGGAGTAGATTCCGGATCCTTGCTGGTCTGCTGGCACTGGCTGAATGGCTCTTTTGCAAGCAGCTTTGAAATTTCCAATGCTGCTAGATCCCTTTGAGCGGGTGGAACATCTGGAAGGGATTTTTGGATTGGTTTGGAATGCGAAAGAACGGAATGGAATAGCCTTCGGAAATGATGGACTGTACCCACTTGTCTTGAGTTAGGGATCGCCAGGCTTCTGGGTACAGTGATAATCTTCCCCCGACTGGCTCGAAGGTGGACAGTCGGGCAACACCTCAGGGATGCTGGAAGGGCTTATCGGAAAAGTTTCTCGATTGCCCTGGTTCTGGACCCCTGCCTCTAGGGCGGCGTCTACCATTATTGTTCCCCTCTGCCTCTAGAGGGAACCGACTCTGTCGTCAGGCAAAGTTCCTTGAGATTGTTTGGAACCACATCTTTCCACTTTTCTGGCCTTTGGGGTAAGGTCTAGAAGGAGTAGAAAAACGGACTCCGACGGCAGAAAGAGTTTTGCCATCTGTCTCGCACCTTGTCAAGGTTTCTTTCACTTGAGGACCAAAAAGAGACGATCCATCAAACGGGGAATTAGTGAAAGACGTTTTAAAGGGGTCCGCAAAATTGCACAGCCGCATCCAGGGGCATGCCGGCGTAAGGCCACACCTGTCCCTGCGGCTCTGCTCGCTCCATCAGCCGCATATGAAAGGAGGTGCATGGAGGAGTTAGCTATAGAATTTAGGGTAGCCAGCTGAGTGTTCATCTTATCCTGAAAACCCGCAGTTGTAGGATCCTTTAACATCTCACTCGCTTCCTTGATCAGGTCTCTTTGAAGAAGAGTGAAATGACAGAGGTAGTTCAGCGAACGCATAGCAAAGGTCGCTGACGAAAACATCCGCTTCCCGTACCTGTCCATAGACCTAGATTCCTTGTTAGGAGGATGGACAGGCACTGAAGGATCAGCTAGCTCCTTCTTAGTGGCAGCAGCTACCACCATAGCATCCACAGAAACTCCCTTAGTCAGAAATTGCTTATCTGCTGGTGCTGTGATAAACTTTGAAGGTCTCCTGGGGGTAGGGTCCACAGAGTCAGGAGCCGTCCAAGCCTTTTTAGCTACCACCTGCATGAGGGGGTCAAAGGGGGGGGACACCCAGGAGGTGGAAGGGCGAGAGCCAAACGCCTCAAGATACACAGATTCATCCTCCGAAGGGTTAAGGGTTGGCCAATTTCCCCTCTGTTTCAGGATCTCTAGAATGTCTGCAAAGGAGACATCTTCAGAAGGGGAACGGGGGGAACCCTCGGAATCCTCTAAATCTGTGTCAGAGGTGACAGACTCAGGTGAGTCTATGTGCTTCCTCTTACACTTTCTCTTCCTAGGGGGCTCCCCTGCCAATTCAGGAGAGGCCTCGGAAGAGGATGAGATCCCCACAGGGGATTCTTGAGGAGCTGGCTCTCTGCGGTCTGGGATGAGGGAGTGAGTAGACATAACCTGAGGCACTGAAGAGGGAGGGGCGGACGGAGCCGACTGTGGAGTTGAACCAGGTTCCAACACACTCCGCATGACCTCGAACACACCTCTGTCAGGCAGAGCCAGAGGTCCCCGCTCCAAAAAGCTGAAAACCTCCCTCTGCAACGACAGCGATGGCTCCGAGGCCGATGTCGGAGCCGAACTCACCAGCGCCGAAGCACCGAGAGGGAGAGCGGGGTTGGACAAGGGTCCGATGCCACTCACCCCCTCGGAGCCGACGAGGGAAGTCCGGCGCCGAGATACTTCCAAGGAAGAAATCGGAGCCAACGACGGAGCCGAAGACAATTGTATCGGCTCCGACGGTATCACAGTCACGGGTCCGAACGCCCGGCCCGAGCTCAAAGGAGTCGGAGGAGGAATATTCTGAGAAATAGGGTTGAGCATCGACTGATGAGTCGGGCTCTGAAGCATCTGGGCCAGTGCCTCGGACTTAAGAAGTTGACTCACTACCCTCTGAAGGTCATGGTCTGAAAGCCTCGAAGACCTAGAGGAGTGCGATCTATGGCTCCGTTCAGACAGCAGGGGAGAAGCTGGAGCCGAATGAACAGAGCCGAGGGACGGTGACCTTGACCTCTTCCTAGAGGTCGGCTCCGAAAGCCTGATCGGAGCCGACTTAGTAATTTCCAAAACCTCGGCTCCGGCCGGAGCCGAGGGAACCACCGAAGTGGAAGTTAGAGTCTCATCGGCTCCAGCCGGAGCCGATGCAGGAGTAGACTTAGGAGTCTTAGGTGCCGACTCAGTAACTGGAGCCGAAGACCTAGAAGCCTTAGAGGGTTTGCCCGAAGATGCAGTCGGGGGACCCTCAGGCTTTAACAAGCCCCGTAAAATAAGCTTGTTCTTTCTTTCCTGCAGGGCTCTAGGGCTGAAGCCATGGCATACAGCACAAGAGTCCTGCAGGTGTAAAGGTCCCAGGCAGTACACACAAGAAGTGTGACCATCTGTCAGAGACATTTTCTGACAGCACGAGTCACACTTCTTGAAGCCTGAGACCTTCGAATCCTTAGACATGACACAAAACAAGTGCAATCACACTCAACACAAACACACCGATTACACTGTAGAGTAAATAAAGGTAATTTAAACTAATTTAAACTAACTTAAAGATAGAAGTTTAGATTCTTAAGTCCCTACAGAAAAACACACACACACTCTCTGAGGGATAGGAGGGCCCGAAGGCCTAAGGGAAGAACAGATAAGTTCTTGTGGTAAGGAGTGGGAGAAAAACACAGGAAATGGAATAAAAACCTTTAAAATAAGGGGATACTGACCAAAAAACTAATTTAAAAGGGGTTTACTAAGTTTTTAAAACTATTTGGTAGACTAACCTGGAGCCGGTAAAAGCAACACACCTCGATAGCTGTAGCGGCAAACGAGATCTGAGGTAATACCGCCTAGCATTGTGGGATATAAGGGGAGCCTCGAGCCGGTGGATCCAACTCTCGAGCTTTTAGAGTGGCCGAGTCGGAGCCGAGGTCGGCTCCGAACCCATCCAGCAAGAATGAAGGCGAGATAGACAACTTAACATTCTCAGGTTTTCCCTACGTGCTCTGTCCTCCAATTGTTATTTTTTGAAACATCTATTCCTGAGCTTCTTGAGTAGGCTCATATTCAGCCAGTCTTTTCTTCATTTCAACCTCTGATTTTTGCAGCTTTAACATCTCACATCTGTATATTTGTTTAAAGCTTATTCCATTTGTTCCAGGCTTCTGTTGTTTGTGTTGATATACTCTACCAGTACTTTGTTTATTTTAACCAGGTCTGTATGCAGATGCAGTATTCTTACTTATGAGAATATACAAACTGAATTACTAAAAATCTAACACACTGGGTTTATTTTTCTTGTATTGTATACATCTAATTATGTATTTGCCTTTTATATCTACTTCAATTTGTATTATGTAAAAACTTTCTTGACTTTCAAAGTTAAGCTGATGTTATGTAAAAATTTCTGTGATCGTATGGAGCTTTTCTCCCCGGGCCTCCACTAAAAATGGGTCTTTGCCCTAGTGGACTTTCCCGATTAACAAATGTCAACAAATAAATAAATATAATAAATAAATCTTTTTGTAGGTGATTGGAAGTCCTGTCTGAAAGTTGCATTACTTTTTGCTGAACAGCTGCAGGACTCTCCCTAGTCAGTGTTTCTTCCTCACTTTTATAGGTGATTTTTTTCCAGGTTTCCTGTGTTTCTTTATTCCTGACATCAAGGCAGTGTACTTATTACCCAGTTACTGAAATTTACCCATAAATACAAGTCTACTGGCCTTCTCTGCTGAGTTTCTGTTTTCACACTGGGAGAGCTGGAAACAAGCTGTTACTCAGTGTGCAGCTATCTTGGAAGTCCCTAGACAGAGTACTTCTGATGCCATATGACTTGCTGATGTGCAATAAATCCATCAGTAATGGGCTGGGTAATACAATAAGTGCCAGAAGCAGGTCACCTCTTAGCAGTTTTCTAGGATATGGAGTATAATGACAGGGCTTTGAGTCTGTCCATGTAGGACATGTTTAGGTCTTGTATCCATTTAGTAAGGTACCTGTGTGGGTGTTCTACTTGTTGCATGTTTATGTACAGATACATGTCAACTGTGGCACTATATTCAATGACTGGCCTAACTAGGGCTAACTAAAAGGGGGAAATACCATCCCTAGATCTAGACATAATCCCTTTGTTTATAAGCTGTACAATATAAAAGGACTTTCTTACAACAATGGACACACACTGGTCAAAAGTTAGGTCCACAAAAGTTTCCATATCCAGAACTGGGTCAACTCTTGGAGACATATTGTCAATGTGGTAGTTTCCTGGGGTAGATGACTTCCTAAAGCATACGATAATGCATTTTTTGGCATTTAGTTTTAGTCCACGATTTTAGCACCAGTTATTTATTTGGGACAAACCTTCCTGCAGGACAGTGAAGCCATTTATGGATTCAATGATTGCTCCTAACTTGCAATCATCTGCAAACTTAGTCAGCCAGGGCCCTTTGGTATTGGGCTTTTACTTCAGAAAAATTGATTCCAAACAGAAAAGGTCCAAACACAGAACAATGGGAGACTCCACTGGTAATGGTTCTCACTGTGGAGGTAAATCCCCCCCCCCCCATTCTGATTTCCTGCATCCTGTCAGCCAGCTGACAATCCAGTGGATGACATAGGGGGTTTATTCCCAGTTTATTTAGCTTTTCTACTATGTCTGAATGGGGAATTGTGTCAAAAGCTTTGGTGAAGCCAAGGTATGTGATGTGTCCCACTTCGTCTTCATCCATTGGTTTGGTGACATTTTCAAAAAATCCACCAGGATGAGTAAACATGACCTGCCCGTGAGGAATCCTATCTGCGATGTGTCCATTGTTTGCAGGTTCCCTATGTCCCGATTAATTACTTCCATGATGTCTTTCTCCAGCTTTGCATACGAGGCTGCTCAGACTCCTGGGTCTGTGGAAGTAGGGGAATGACTGCAGGAGTTCTCCACTCACTTGGTACAAATTCTATATGGAGGTTGAGATCGAACAGTGTAGTTAGGGGTGTGGCTTAATCATGCTTCTTAAGATGCATCCTGGGAAATTGTGAGGACCCATTGATACAGTACCTTTAGGTTTTAATAACACTTTTAGGACTTCATCTTGTTTGAAAGCCGGAGGCAAGCCAGTTTCATGTATATCATGAGGGACTGATGAAGGGGGGAGAGACGGGTAAAGTTGAATCTAAATTTATTGGCCAGTATTTGGATGTAGATCCTTAAGGAGAATATAAATATAATATTCTGCATGTCTGTTAAAGTACTAGAAAGCATTCTAAAATTCAAGCCAACACCAGAATGGTAAAAGAAAATTTTGCTGATATGGATGACTGCAATTAGGATTTACTGAAGAAAACTGCCAAAGGAACCAAGGTATTGGAAACAAATACACAGAGTGAGAGAAAGGTAACAGAATAGGAAGAAACCAATAAGACATTTGGACAGCAAGCTAGAATTTGCCTTCCCTATCAGGGATTTACATCAGAGTACAAGCAGAGAGAGAGAGACAAAAGAATCCTAAATGTAAGACCTGCTCTGGTAGAGTTTTAATTAAATATAGAATAGAAGTTGCTGTTAAAAATGATAATTAATAGAGCATATAAAATACTGCACAATAACTATAGGAATCTGGAAGAGGAGAACAGAAAAGATTGGGAAGAAAGACTGGACAAGCAATTCACGAGGAAACAATAGGAGAACATATGCATGGCTCCCAAATATGCGACAAAAGTTTAATGGATTTAGGATTTTCCCTTGGACGTATTTGCACAGGTATTTTTATATTCCAAACAGATTCTAAAGAAAGTAGATGGCAAACATTTGAGGTATGACTGGAAAAAAAAGTAACTGGGAACATATGTTCTGGGAGTGTAATGAGCTGGAAAATTTTAAAAAATCCTACATTGTAATCTGTCAGGAATGTTAGGTGAGCAAATGATTGTAACTAATTAAATGATGTTTTAAGCTGGGAAAAACAATCTGAATTACCTAGACATAGTAAGGCCTTGCTGAGTTTAATTCTGGGGGCTGCCAAAACCAAGTACTGGAAATCAATGTCCAACTCAATTTGAAGTATTAAATATTGTAACAGAGATAAACGAACTGAAAGTGGGATCTTTAGAAAAAGTAAGAGCAAATTGCATAGAAAAAAAGGACATTGTGGGAAAAATACATGCACAATAATGTTTTGTTGGAGGAGTGAAGTTTAAGGGAAGGCAAGAATTGAGCAATTTATGCAACACTTAACTGATGATAAATACAAAAAAGAATATGATGTTTGCAACTGTGAATTTGTTAATATGGTTCATTTTCTTTTATACAAATGTATGTTTGCCTGTGTCTTAATGATAATTCAATAAAGGTGTTAAAAATAATAAAATATCAGCCAGTAAGTTTGCTATATCTTCAGCCTCAGTGTAGGGAACATAATTCAAAATCAGCTCAGAACAGTGCTGCATTGTGCTTTTGAGATTACAAACATAAAAAATGTCTTGTGATGGTCTTTGGCCTAGGTAGCTATTTTAACTGTAAACTTGGTTTTGGTAGATCTTATTAAGCCCCTGAGTTATTATGCAGGAATCTCTGTGCTTGTGCATTAGTGGTGGTGGTGTAGGGTTCCCAGTCTATAGTTGGACAGTTTAGGTAACCTAAGAAAATGGTATTGGGTTCAATACTGACTGATTCTAGACCTCATGGAAAGGTATTGTGGCTTTTTTGAGGTATACAGGGAGTTCTATGGGTAGCTAATATGTAGTACAGGGATCTATATTAGATAATCGAACTTTCAGAAGTTCGAGTGTCATATGGTCGACACCATACGATCGAATTTTTGAAAGTTCAAAAGTTTTAACGGAGATCTCCATACAGCACAGAATGGGAAGATTTTCCTTTTCTGCATTGTAGTGTGATCCTGGAGTTGGTATATTTAAAGAGTGGGGGTGTGGGGGTTTCTGGGGGGGCTTGCCCCCCTGCTTAAAACATTCAGGTAGGTTATTTGTGTATTTTTTTTTTTTATTAGATGTTCTAACTTTTAAAAGTTTGATCATATGGTGTCAACCATATGACAGTCAAACATTTGAAAGTTCGATTATCTAATATAGACCTGTGGTATAGGACCTTTCTGATGGGTATTTAGGTTCATAGGTAGGTACTAGGCTATCGGCCCAAGTGCTTATGTAAGCCTAGCCAGCAAGGTTCCATAGCTTACGCCACCCAAGAAAGTTATTTTCCTGTGCCACTGTCGAGCAGAGACACAGAAATGATCCCCGGGGTGGATTTTCTATTTCCCATCCACTCATCAAGAATTTTTCTTGAAGAGTGCTAATGAAGAACTTTGCTTGACATAGATGGGTAGCTTGTTCCAGAGTATAGGAAGTCTCTGGGACAGGAATCTATCCCTCCAGAGTGTCCTGTTTATTGTGGTGACAAGGTTTATGCCCCTAGAGCGTGTAGCTCAGAGGGATTTCTTTTAGGTGTAGCATGTCGAACAGCTCTGGGTTTGACATAGCTTTATATGTTAGGCATAGATCACCTCAGAGTAGGCGATATGCTAAGGAATAAAGCTGGAGTTTTTTGAGGCGGTCAGTGTAGGGCATTGGTTTGAGGCCAGTAATCCTCTTTGAGGTACTTCTGTGGCCTTTCCAGCTGCTGCAGATGTCTTGTGAGGTACATTCCAAAAGGGTATAAAGAAGTTCTTGTGCAACATGCTGTTTTACTAGCCTTGATGCAAGTCTCTTCTGGATGAAGAGTAAGATACCTCCACCTTTTTTCCCCTCCTGAGCAGTAGCTGGTCTAAACATGCAGGAGGAGTTAAAAACCCTGCACAGCCGGAGTGCTCTCCGCTATTTTAAACCATGTCTCAGCCACTACACAGACATCAATATCTTCCATGGTGAGAAAGGCTTGTAGGGAATGGAGTTTCTTGTTTAGGCATCTAGCACTGATCCGTAACACATTCATATTTTCCTTTGCTTATTTCGTTATGTTGGTAGGTTTATCAGATTGGCGTTGCCTAAAAAAGTCACCATGGGGGGGGGGGTGAAACTATACAGTGAAAAAAGTCTATTTTCAATCTTTTATTTAACAAGTATTTACTTGGGACATTATTGAATGTAAAGTTTTTTTGTTTTTTTTTTTTAAATGGTTGCAGACTGGCATATATTCAAAATAACTTGAACCACAGATAAGGCACAAAATGTAATTCAGAACTCTCTAAATTAAAATCTTATTTAGAAACCTTATGTCCCTTTTTCATACTATCATAAGATACAAAAGGCTGATTACATAGTTTTATACAAATCTCATCCATCCAAGGAAACCCAGGCGATGAAGAATTCTTTCTCCCTTATTTTCTGGATTAGGGGAAAAGGCAGATGTAGCTGGATAGCTTGATTAAGAGTAAATTCAGAAACTTCTTCAGGTATAAAGGTAGGGTTGGTTCCAATACTCAACCTGGCCTTGTAAAAAAAAAAAAAAAAAAAAAAAAAAAGGTAAGGGTCTGCAATTCAGATACTCATCCAGCAGATGTTAATGTTACCAGCAATAATCCAATCTTCAAGTTATATATATATATATATATATATATATATATATATATATATATATATATACACACACACGTGTGTATAAAAAGTGGATAGGTCTGCATGAAAAGAGGGGACCAGTGTTGCCTGGATCAAAAGGGGGCAGCCAATAACACCTTTGGTTAAGTATTTTTTGACATTGTGAAGAATGTTGAAATGAAAATAAAGGCTGAAAAGGCATAAAGGAACATCCCTGTTCAGAGAACTGAAATGACATCTGCCTTCCAGGCCTGTTGGCAAGGTGCCTTGGCATACAACAGTTTTACTTTTCTGCTTATATAGGAGACAATGGGAGAGATTCCCTACTGGTAGAATATTTACAGGAAGCATCCACTCATGCCAGTCTGTCCTGGATATGTTCAGAAGCCTGGCAAGTTACTCCCTATATGAGTTTTCCTCCTCCTATTTTTTTTTGACAATTTCAACAGCAATGTTACCAAATAGCAAATCATTAGTCTGGAGGGGCACTTAACAAAACTTTTACTTCCGCAATAAAGGACTGTAAGCTTAACCAAGCATGCCTCCTTATAGCAGTGCCAACCTGCAGCTTCTCCACAAAAGCATTCATAGCCCCACTTCATGGTGTGTATTGTTACTTGAGAGGCAAAATTAAACCAGTCCATTAGATACAATTTCACATTAGAATTAGGAAGATTTGACAAAGTCTGCCCTATATTATTGAAAATAGATTGTGTTGGTTTTGGAAATTAATAGCGCTAAAAAAGTTAAAGTGGCAGCAGCTCACCTTCCAGGTACTTTGGATTATGAGGAATGCACCATAATTATGGCACAACACTCACAAAGTTCCACATTAAGAGTGTTTGCTCCATTCTACATATTCTGATTGGCTCATACACCACAAAGATAGCCAATCGTCATACACATAATATGAGCCAATCAGAGGTTGACTATGATGCAAAGTGAACAAACTAGGAGAAGCAGAAAAATGAACAGTGATCACTCAGCGACTTCTGGGTTAAAGTTTTCGTGCCACTGCAATGCCAATGCTTTTAATAAAGGATATTACTGGGAGTGGTATTTTCCTCTTTACAGAAGTATAAAGTGCAGGAAGAGGAAAGCAGGTAGAGTAGACTGAAAGGACTGAACTGCTTTACGGAGATAGAGGAAAATTGAACCAATCCTCCTTGTTGGATTTATGACTGAAAGACGTAAGAGGAGGAGAAATGTGCTTTGTTTTTTGAGAATGTTTCCGAGGAGTGTACATATGTATGGTCTTCGGAGGGTAAGCCATAGGCCTCACTGCCATAAAATGAGCCATGTATGTCCCTCTCTAACTAATAGCTTGTGGATGCTTCCCTTCACCCTTAAATAAGATCAGTCTAAATTCTATCCTCCTCTGCAGGCCACTCCAACATTCATTCTTAACAGATGTGCAAGTTTCCCCTCTCCCGCCAAAGAAAACGTATAACAGGGTTAAGAAAAAGCAAGTTGACACTCTGGATGTGGCAAAGATGCCTCAGTGGACTTGTCAGAAGCAGACTGAATGAGAAAGGAAGACATCCAATTAGTGTTTAGCATCTCTAAGTTTTATCCCCCAAACCGAGGGATGGCCTACAGATGAGGATGGCAATACCAAAGCCACACTAGCAAAATCCTGAAGATGTCTGATTTCTAAGGGAGTCCAAAGGGAAGTGAGTTTGCCTCTGATAGCTTTAGAATAGAATGCTTAACAGATACTACAGGATTTTATGTGGTGTTTGGTCCCTAAACAAAATTAACAGCTCAAGTGATGGTCTTTGTATGCTAGGAGATCCTCAGTCACATTTACTTTTCTCCTGACATAAGAATTTTTATTTCACAAAAAGTTATACAAAAGGAAAGCCTGAAAACTTTGCAGTGAAGCCAACCAATAAAGATGACTAGATGCAATACTGACAAGCATCTATACGCTCAGACTAATGGCAAGACAGTTCTGAGTTTTGGCATGCCCGTACACACCTCTTACACTGACCAGTCTTCTGCTCATGCTAAGGGTGGGCTGTACAGCATGCAATGAACGAGACTGAGCTTTGCAGACTGGTCAGACTTATGGGTATCCTGGGGGAGATCTGTCTGTAATGAATACTGCAACATCTTATGAAGAACATTTTATATTTATCATTAAATCCTCCAAGCACTGGTTTGTTTACATATGCATTATTATAGAATTTTATTCCTTCTTCATATACACAGTGATTAGAATGTTAAGCATTTAAATATCTTAAAGACATAAATAAGTGAACATACAGACTACAAAAAGATAGGCAGCACAGTGGTTAGCATTGTCGCCTCACAGCAAGAGGTTCTCCGGTTCGATTCTCGGCTGGGGTGCCTTCTGTGTGGAGTCTTCTTGTCCTCCCTGCATTCATGTGGGTTTCCTCTGGGTGTTCCACTTTCCTCCCACATTCCAAAGATATGTGCCTCGAGAGTTCTCCCCAAGCCTCTACTGAAAATGGACTCTGTTCCAGTCGGACTTTCCAAGTAAACAAACGTTAAATAAAATACAAAAAAAAAATAATTAAATAAATGCAGTTAGCACACAACAAAATCCAAAATTTTGGCTTTATGTGAACACAGGCATATACTAGGTTTCAGCCTTATCTTTCCATAACATGCATCAATCACATGACAAATGGGAACCAATTAAATACCTTCCCCTATGACATCACTTCATAAGAAAATATACATCTTTATTATAAATAAAATCCAAAATGTAAAACATGCGAAAAACTGCTCCAATATTCATTTAATCCTGGTGGAAATTAAATCAAAAGGTGCTTAAAAAATATATTAGTTTAAGGGTGTGCGCGCACACAACAAAGTATTAGTTTAAGGGTATGCACACTTATGCAACCAGCAAACTCTATGTTTATTTTTTATATTTTTTCCCCAAACAGATTTGTTTTTCAATTTAACTGTACAGGTTATAGGTCATATTAAAGGCAGGAAAAGTTTTAAAATGATTTATTCTGGTCTCTTTTTTATATCACAAAAACATGGCATTTTAACAGGGGTGTGTAAACATTTTATATCCACTGTATATGTTGCCCAAAATTTACAAGAATGCATTAAATCGACTGGGACACCACACAATGTCCCATTTTGGGTCAATCACTAAACACCTTTCAGCTTTTATGACTTTATTCAAAACATCTCCTACCTGTTATTCGTTTGAGAATTCAGGATACCACTCAATTTTTGAATACATCACAGGATACACAGATGGAAGAGGATTGGTACATGTGCATATTAAATGTAAATGTTTTATACACTAGTATTCTGCATTGCACTGGTTTAGCCACTTTGGAATATTGTTGAAATAAATCCAATCTATACAGCCCAGGATTTAAAATTTCTAGTACTGAGCATCTACTAACCAAAAAAATATTTTTATGTCAATCAGGAATGTTACTTGCAACTTCAGGGTACAGCGATGGGGGCATTATTTATCCCCATATATGCAGATGTTTTTATAGAAAATTTCTCAATAATACCAGTTACAATGTGTACATCTATGACACTGTTACACAGCGCAGATATTTGGATGATTACTGCCTGGTTTGGAAATCCAATTTGGAATTCCTGCTTGACGTTTTACAGTACCTTAATGACAATAAATGGAATATAGAAATCACAGTAAGCTATGATTTAAAACAAATTTCTTTCTTAGATGTCCTGGTTGAAAAAATGCGCAAGATGGGACTCTGACTAAAGGAGATACTGCCCTCACAGCTAGCTGGAATTTTGTAAATAATTATGTCAGTGGTGAATATCAAAATGGTTTATATAAGATGCTTGTGTTACAAACTTATTAGAACTGTATGTCATGTGTATATCAAACTGTTCTGTACATATGTTTGTGTTGAAAAGGTATTTTATAAAGTGTCTGTGCTTAAAATGTACCACGGTGTGCCCTACTGGAAGAGAAGAGAAAAGTACATACATTATTGTAAATGTTTAAATGTATATATTTTAACAGTGGAAACTGGAATACAAGAGGTTAACCTCAGTCCAGCAAACTTTAGAAAAATATCTGAAATTAAATTAAATTACTTTATAGGCTAGCCATAAAAGATGGTATCGTTCAGTTCTCAATGCAGCAAGATACAAAATCTGTGCTAGGAAGCTTTCTGTATTGACTTTAGGGTGAACTAATTACTACTTTTGAAGGCATGAAGCAATGCAATTGTTTTATGACTTCCAGCATCTGTCAAAGATCTGAGGAAAAGCCCTTGTCTGTATAGTTTTACAAGTAGATGCTAAATGCTGCCAGCTTCTAGCAATTGGGGGGGGGGCGTGGCCTGGTAACTAAAAGTCAGATGACAAAAACATGCTGTCATTCTGCATGCTATCCCCAGCAGTAATATTTTAGATATCAATTTGAGAAATTTCTTAGTGAGACAGAGCATTCTGCATTCTGTCTTGGACCTGACAAGTACAAGTTCCATTCACCACATCTGCTTTGCTCTATTAGTAAGTTCTTAGATTACAGTACAATTCTCTTAGATTCAGACAGGAATATAATAAAGCTTAGTTCCAATATTTTCTTTATTTGAGATTGCCCTGCAATGTTGTTTTAAATATTTAATGTGGTTTTGAACTCTGTCACTGTCAATATATATTTAATATTGTCTTGTTCTTTTATTATTTATTAGTAAATATATTTGGCCTTTCATTGTGGCTGATCTGTGTAGAGATATTTAAGTTTTGAGATTACTTGCATATTTATCTGGTGACACTGTGTGGGCCACTCAATAGCCTTGCTCTTGGTCAAACTACCATTTGTATTAGTATTAATATTACACAGTAAGAGTGGTCACCCTTTGTTAAGGGCCTTAAAGTAGCTGATAAGGAGTGACTGGTGGCAAGGATAAATACCTTATAGTCTGGGCAGAAGGGGGCATAGCTAGTAAGCTTGAGCCAGCCTTTCCCAGGTGTGTGTGTGTGTGTGTGTGTGTGTATAAATCAAAACTCAGAGTATGTGTATCAGCTACTTGGGCACGGACATGAAGCACTGGTTGGACAGAAAGGGTGCTAGAGGTCTTAGTTTGGTCACTCAGCTGGCATCTCAACTCTATAGCTGTGTCAGTGGGGGAGTCTTATTAGGGATCTGGAGAAAGGGGAACTAGCCCTGAACTGACTGTGGACTCTGTATGCTCTTAAGGGAAATTGCACTTGATGCAGAGAGCTGCATCTGGAAATACTGTGTGTGTACTTGTCATCCTCTCAATGAATGTCCCCCACTGCTGCCAGTGTTGAGGACTGAGGCTCCTTGATTACTGGTTGGCACTGGTGGGTTGTCACAGGGACTACCAAGACAACAATTATAGAAAGGAACTTCACAAAAAATAATTACTGGAAGAAATTAATGATCATCCACCCCATATTATTAAAACATCACATTGTCACAATGGTATTGTATAAAAATAATTTATTCAACAGGCAATTACAACTGTGTTTCACTTGATCAGACTCAACAATTTCTGAACGGAGCTATAACAGTGAAATGCTATTCAGACGCCAAAAGTAAAATTAGTACTGGGGAGGACCTTTTCACATTCTACAAAATAGATTGACCCCAAACAAGAGATACATTTTGTCAACTTATGGAGGAAACATTAAGTCCTTTCAAGCTATCATTTATAAATGTTGAGAAATTTTGCATGTTGATCATGAATTGGCTGGCATAGCGACCTCTAGATATAACTTCTCTTACAGATGAGGCAAAATGGTTGACATTTTTTAAAGCATTACAAAAGGTCCATCAATTTTTTGTAAGATCAACAAAAGCCCTTAGATGGTCAGATAATGAGGGGATGTTTTCTCTGTTTAAGATGTTTGGCATGTATTGGCCAATGGTTCAACAGTTTATGAAGACAAGACATTTACTACTTGTGATTCCCAATGGGTAACATATTTAGTCATTATTTGTTGTTCCACGTTCCATATAGGGAAGATGTCTAGACAATTCAAGATGGACATTTTTGAATACCGTTGAGACATCAGGTGTCATAATGAATTTAATGTTTTTTTTTAAAACATTTTTCCAGTCATCATACAGCTGGATGTAGATTTGTTGGAAGAGACGCAATTATTTGTAATGGTATGAATAAACTAGTTTGAAATTATATACTTACTAAAAAATAACATTTTTGGATTATAGCATTATGAGACACTTTCCCATTGGCATTAAATGAATATTAATATTAGAGCATTTTTGCATGTTTTACATTTTGAATATATTTTTTATAATACACATGTACATTGTTACATGAACTAATGTCACAGAAGAAAGAGTATTTATTGTGCTGCCATCTGTCATGTGATATACTGAGGAAGTATAAGGCCAAAACCACTACATGCCTGTGCCTGTTAACATTAAATGAAGTCAAAACTTTGGATGATGACGATGTGTGCTAGCTGCATTTGTTTTTGGTTGGCTATGTTTGAGCCACTCACCACTGGACCTTGCTTACGAGGTTGGTGGTTGCAACATACAGACTAACCCATCGTTTTACAGCAAAGCAAACCTAAATTTGGGCTGATGCATCTTTTACTATGTTACATTAAAAGACTAAGTTTTACAATGTTTCTAAGTTTTTTATGCAGTTGCATTCTTTTTAAGATTCCCTTTTGTTTGCCTAGGCCTTGCTGCAAGCATCGTAGTTGTCCCTGCTTTGCCAGCATCTCTATTCTTGCTGCAGCCTTTAAAATGCAATTCAGTCTCTGATATTTTTAAATGGTCTCAAGAAAAAAACAATCTGGTATGTGGAACAACTAATCCATGCTGTTAAAAACTGAGCGCTGTGCCTGTGATTTCCAAGCAGATCAGTTTAGTAAAGATGCTTTAGGATCCTTACCCAAACTAGAGAGATTACACAGATGTAACCAAAATGAGAGTTTTATTCCTCTAAATAATTTTGCAGTAGTTATTTCTGAAGTAAAACTGAAGAAATAAGAAGTAGATTAGTATGACGCATATCCTTTACTGATACTTCTTGCCTAAGAATGATGGCTTATGGACTTCCAAGATAGCTACACATTCAGTAACAGCTTAATTTCAGCTCTCTCAGTGTGAAGCAAACTCAGAAGAGAGTGCCAGTGAACTCATTTTTGTGACACATTTCAGTAACTAGCTAGTAAGTGCACTGCCTGGGTTCAGTAGCTAGCTAGTAAGTGCACCGTCTGGATGCCAAAAAAAAAAAAAAAAAACAAGTTCAGAGAACCTGAGTGAAAATCAACCACAAAAGGTAAGGGAAAACCACAGACTGGGAAGAATTCTATAGCTGTTCGGCAAAAAGCAGTACAAGCTCCAGCTTTGGTGCAAGACATGACTTCAAATAACCTACAGGAAAAAAATAAGTCAAATGCACTCAGATATTAAAATAAATGAAACACTGATGGAGTAAATCAACTAAAATAACAAAAGGCTGAATAAAATGGAAGAAGCTTTAAACATATTCAGATGAGGTGATACAAACTGCAAAGTCGAAGTCTGAAATGAAGAAATGGTTGGCTGAGTACGAGACTGCTCAAGAAGAGAAGTTTTAAAAAATAATGGAATTAGAGGATAGATCAGATAAGGAAAACCTGAAATTTTCTGCTGTACAAGAGAAGCTGGAAGGAACAGATTTTAATTTTATGAAAGCACAAATAAGCAACTGGACTGATATTCCACAAAAGTTGTTAATTGAAAGGGGATGCCACATGTATGCCCCAAACTTGACCATGAGAAAGCAACTTAGACCTTTAATAGAAAAGATGCAACAATACCAGTACGAGGAGTTGATTCTTGCAAAACTGTGGCAGAAGGACAAAGTACTAAAATAGTATAGTGTTTGTGGAAAATGATTACTCACTGTACACCAAGCAGAAGAGGAGTAAATTTATTCCACTAACCAGGGAATGCTGAGAAGCAGGTGTGATATTCAAACTGCTGTATCTAGCCATTTTCAGAATATTTTTTCTAGGAGGGACAAAGGTTTTCATGCAGAACATGCTGAGGGGGAAACAAAAGTTGGTCCAACAAAAACAGAACTGTGAAATAAAAGGATATTCTGATTCGTGGTCTTCTGGTAATAAAATCCACAGAGAGACTGTGGCAGTGAAACCTTTTGCAGTGTTTCAATGGAAAATGCTTGTGAGACAGCAAAAAGCACAAAAACAGACTAGAAGAACAGGGAGTACACATTGGAAAGAAAGCACAGACTGGATTTGGGAGACAGAGATAAACCGGAATAAAACCAGCCACATTGACAAATGAATGTGGGATAATAAAGCATTAATTATATTGGTGAAACAGGACAGAAGAAAAAGTACAGTTTTGTACCTACCATAAATGTAGATGTTCGAGTGTTCACACTGCTGCAGTCATTACACTTAGGTTATCCTGCCATCAGGCGGTCCTGTAGTCGGCCAGAGTTCCAAAGTCTTGGTCCGGCGTCGGTTGCTGTCATTTCCTCCCTGACGTCAGTGCGCCAGGGGTATATAAGATGCATCCAATGCCATTTTCTTCAGTTTTTCTTGCCCCAGATGTCAGGTGCCCCCAAGCAGGTAGGCAATACATATTGCTAATAAAACATATATAAAAAATAAAAACAATACCTTCAGTCACAAGCAAATACAGCACAAAGGTTGTATAGGACAGAAAGGTATAGATAAGTCCAGCTAGGACAGAGGGGATGGAGGGAAGGTAACCTGGACTGCAGCAGTGTGAACACTCGAACATCTACATTTATGGTAGGTACAAAAATGTACTACGTTCATCATGTTACACTGCTGCAGTCATTACACTTGGGTAGAATCCCAAAGCTAAGGTTGGGTGGCTGGTCTATAAAGAGTTAGGATTGGCTATGAGGCCCTGCAGAACTGCAGTGGCAAATCCTGCTCTGGATTTGGAGTAAAGAGGCAAGTGGTAATGCTTGGTAAAGGTGTGCACTGAACTCCAAGTTGCAGCCTCCAAAATTTCCTTGGTTGGTACTCCTCTGAGAAAGGCTGTTGAAGTGGCTGTTGCTCTGGTAGAATGTGGCCTAATATTATTAGAGACTGATTTTCCATGCTGTGTGTAGCAGTAACGAATACAGTGTCCTATCCATTTGGAAATAGTCTGCTTTGAGATAGCCTTGCCCTGTGATCCTGGAGCATATGCTACAAACAGTTGCTCAGTTTTTCTGAAAGCTTTTGTTTTGTCCAAGTAGAAGCATAGCTGCCTGTGTATGTCCAAAGAGTGCAGAAGTTTCTCGCCTTTATTCTGGGGGTTTGGATAAAATGTTGGCAAATGGACGGTTTGGTTATGAGCCACACTAGATATCACCTTTGGTATAAAGGTAGGGTTTGTCCTTAAAGAAACCCTGTCCTGATGAAAAATTATAAAAGGTTCCACTGCCATTAATGCCTGTAGCTCTGAGACTCTTCGTGCTGAAGTTACTGCCAGGAGCAGAGCTGTTTTCCATGATAAAAATTTTAGATCGGCTGTATTGGCTGGCTCAAAAGGTGGCAAGGTCAGTTTTTCCAAAACAAAATTGAGGTCTCAAGTTGGTGTTGGTGCTCTCCAGGGTGGTCTTATGTTTTTAGCCCCTCTGAGGTAATGCTTTAGCAAGGGATGAGAGAATAAAGGAGGGTCCGTGTTGTAATGTGCTGAAATGGCAGAGGCCTTTGTCCAGCATCTCAGTTAAGTATTGTAAAATCTGAGGAATGTTTGGGACAAGAGGGTCAAGGCTTTGAGCCTGGTTCCAGGCACAGAATCTCTTCCATTTTTCTGAGCAAGTTTTCCTAGTGCTAGGCCTCCTGGCCTCCAAAATGACATCCATAACAGTACTTAAGGAACTTACATCAACGGGTCAATACAGATGTATGAGACCTGACAAGGGTGGAGGGATGGTCATCATGTACAACATGGATTATGTTGGTCAGATGATGTCCATCTTAAATAATGACAACACGTACACTAGAGTATCGATCCATGAGATTAATTCAGCATACCAGAAAATTGACATGTATTTACTAGACGCCTTATACCAGGGAGTGATTAATGAGGCAGACTTTCACTTTTTAGCTGTGAAGTTTCCTTATATGCCAAAATTTTTTGGCATACCTAAGACTCACAAGGGGACTGACTCTCTTCAGTTTCGTCCTATCATTTCAGCAAAGGGTTCTAAGACCGAGCCATTGGCAGCATTTGTCGATTTTCATTGTAAGAAAGCCTTAACAGATGCTGAACATATACTGAAGGATTCATGGCACTGTTTAGAGAGGTTGAATTCAATTGATTTTTTAAAACTTGGCAATTTTGGTTTTTTAACCATTGATGTTGTCAATCTTTTCTCAGTAATTCCTCACCTGGAGGGTTTAGAGTTTTTCTATGACAGTCTATATTCAAATAGGAAATTTGACATGGATAAATTGGAAATTTGTTATGGACTTATGGAATTGGTACTCAATAATAACTTTTTCATGTTTGAAGGTGAAAGATATAAACAAATGACTGGGGTAGCAATGGGTGCTAAATGCGCCCCAGTTTATGCTAATTTAGTTCTTTTAGCATGGGAAAAGAAGTATATATTCAATTCCAGATTTAAGAACAACATTTTATCTTATAATAGATTTCTGGACGATCTACTAATACTATGGAAGGGTAGTGAGGATAGTGTCAGGGAATTCATGGACTATATTAACAGCTGTTCTGGATTCCTTAAATTTACCTATAAGTGGAACAGTGATCATGCCAATTTTTTGGATATTAGGATTTCTAAGAATGAAATGGAGTTTGTAAGTAATATATATAGGAAACCCAGTTATGCTAATTCTATGCTGCATTACACCAGTTGCCATCCTATGCATCAAAGGAGGGGTTTGGTCAAAGGTCAGATGGTTCGTCTCTCTAGGTTGATCAGTGATGATGAGGAATTTAAGAAAGAGATATACACACTCATTGGGTTTTTCTTGGAGAGAGGATATCCTTTGACACTCCTAATTAGAACTAAAAAGGAGGTGTATAAAAAGAGGAGAAGTAAATACTCCCCAATTTTGAAAACAGGGGTTAAGGACTTAGTTCCATATGGGTTTAATAGTGAGGACAACAATGTATGTATGGACAAAGAAAGGCCCAAATTTATTTTGAAATATAACGACATTTCTTTAGAAATCTGTACAAATGTAAAAATGTTATGGGATTATTTTCTAAGTGAAAGTTTAAAATCCATTTTGGGTGATGCCCCTGTAATAGTCTTCAGTAGGGGAAACAACTTGAAGGAAATATTAGAGAGAAAAAGAGACAATTATGTAAGATCACAAATGAATAGATGTGGTAATTGTAAATGGTGCAGATACATAGCAGTAGGTTCTAACCTCACGGTGGCAGGCTTTGGTCGTTCCATCGCATGTCCTGGGCGATGCAACTGTGTCACCAAGTTTTGTGTATATGTTGCATCGTGCATGACTTGCGATGCCTTTTACGTGGGCAAGACTACAAGATGTTTAAAAGAGAGAATTAGGGAACATTGTGGTTCCATTAGAAGAAAGGATGACCACAATGCCCTTTATTTACATAGTAGAACTTGTCATGAATTCAAAAATTTTTTATTTTTTATAGTGGACAAAATTAAATCTGACACATTTGGAGATGTTGACAATCTTGTTGCCCTCCGGGAAATGGAATGGCAGATTAGGCTAAATGCTACTAAACCCCCGGGGATCAATGAAAGTATTTCTTTAAAACCTTTGTTAAAATATAGATCTAATTTTATTTAGATTAGAATTTATTTTATTGGATGACTGTCTAATACAATGTTTCACATTTTTTCTGAAGGCTGCAATAATAATATGTAACTGTTACATTGTTTTATTTACATTGATCAGTTTCAAGCATGGTAATACAAAGCTTCTGAATTTGTTATATCATGTTCATATATTGAACAATATTACTGTGTTTGTGAAACATTTACTGTTTGTGGGTATTTAACTTTATTCATATTATTATATTTAGAATTCATTCTATAGAACATATTGTAGATTCATTCAATTTTATTTTACATTTTGTGTATTACATTTTTAGTTAGGTTTATGTTTGTTATCAAGATATTAGGAATTTTTTATATACCTTATTCATTATTATATTTACATAACTTTTATTCATTTACATCAATGAATTGATATATATATATATATATATATATATATATATATATATATATATATATATATATATATACACTTTTGATAAAAGTTTTTGGTTTTTGTCCAGTTTACCTTTAAGGATGTTTCACCAATTAAGGAACAACAATTGATCAATTGGTGTTTTTTATTGTATATAAGAACATGCTGGGTGTGTTTTAATTGTTTATGACTCTGATGATACCAGGTTTCTGGTGAAAGCGCTCAGTCGTGGAATTGTGGATTAAATTGCTTCCTACAAGTTTTTTTGTGGTCTTAGCCTTATTGTGACTCTTTTCCTGTGGTGGACCTGTTTGCCTTTTTATTTGTTGTGGATTCCTTCTTTGGGGTCCTTTGCATCTTTTTTCATCCTGGAGCATATGCTACAAACAGTTGCTCAGTTTTTCTGAAAGCTTTTGTTTTGTCCAAGTAGAAGCATAGCTGCCTGTGTATGTCCAAAGAGTGCAGAAGTTTCTCGCCTTTATTCTGGGGGTTTGGATAAAACGTTGGCAAATGGACGGTTTGGTTATGAGCCACACTAGATATCACCTTTGGTATAAAGGTAGGGTTTGTCCTTAAAGAAACCCTGTCCTGATGAAAAATTATAAAAGGTTCCACTGCCATTAATGCCTGTAGCTCTGAGACTCTTCGTGCTGAAGTTACTGCCAGGAGCAGAGCTGTTTTCCATGATAAAAATTTTAGATTGGCTGTATTGGCTGGCTCAAAAGGTGGCAAGGTCAGTTTTTCCAAAACAAAATTGAGGTCTCAAGTTGGTGTTGGTGCTCTCCAGGGTGGTCTTATGTTTTTAGCCCCTCTGAGGTAATGCTTTAGCAAGGGATGAGAGAATAAAGGAGGGTCCGTGTTGTAATGTGCTGAAATGGCAGAGGCCTTTGTCCAGCATCTCAGTTAAGTATTGTAAAATCTGAGGAATGTTTGGGACAAGAGGGTCAAGGCTTTGAGCCTGGTTCCAGGCACAGAATCTCTTCCATTTTTCTGAGCAAGTTTTCCTAGTGCTAGGCCTCCTGGCCTCCAAAATGACATCCATAACAGCTTTAGAGAGAGGTGTTGCCT
This sequence comes from Protopterus annectens, assembly GCF_019279795.1. NCBI lineage: Eukaryota > Metazoa > Chordata > Ceratodontiformes > Protopteridae > Protopterus > Protopterus annectens. The sequence goes on along the minus strand of NC_056732.1, from coordinate 161,385,537 downwards.
GTTTGACTAATGAATCTGCCATGCAGCCAGGTTTAGGGTTTTGAGCTGACCATGCAGGATCTGATTGTTTTGTTGAGTCAGAAGGTGTGAAATTTGAGGCAAAATCCATGGTGTGCCTTGAGCCAAGTTCTTTAAGACTGGGTGCCAGTCTGGAGCAATCAGGATCATCTGTGGTTTTTCTTGTCTGGCTTTTAGGAGTACCTTTGAAAGGAGAGGCAGTGGTGGGAAGGCATAAACTTTAAGGCTTTTCCAGCTGAACTTAAGAGCATCCACTTTCCATGCTTGTGTGTGGTAAGTCCTTGTGCAGAATTTTTGTAGTTGGCAATTCAGTGGGGAGGCAAAAAGATCTATGTCTGGGCATCCCCATTTTTGCGTTAGCATGTTGAAGATTTGTGGATTCAATTTCCATTCGTGAGGGTCCATGATATTTCTGCTTAGATCGTCTGCCAGAGTATTTTTCTTTCCTGGCAGGAATTGTGCTGGCAGATGAACTTGATAAGTTGGAGCTGTGTTCCACAAGGTCATGGCTTGCCTGCATAGGGGATAAGAATGAGTGCCCCCTTGCTTGTTTATGTACCACATTACTGTGGTGTTGTCTGTCTTTATTAATAATTGTCCTGGATGCAGAAGGTCCTTGAAAGCTGTTAGGTCATTTTGAACAGCCAAGATCTCTTTTGGATTTTTTGTGAAGATGCATTTGGTCTGTGGTCCACTTGCCCTGAATACATTTTCCTGCCATGTGTGCTCCCCAGGCGTAATCCGAAGCATCTGTTGTTAGAATCGGTCTGGCTGTGGGTAGAGTGAAAGGCTGACCCTTGTTGAGGTGACATGCCTGTGCCCACCATCGAAACTCCTGTTGGAGGCAGGGAATTATTGGTATTACTGCTTCTAAACTGTGAGAGCGTTGAGTCCAAACACTTTTTAGGTACCATTGTAATTTCCTCATATGCAGTCTGGCATATGGTATTAGTAGTATGCAGGATGCCATGTATCCCAGGGCCTGCAGAATTTTTCTTGCAGGGAGATGGGACTTTTTCGCCAGTAATTGAAAATATTGAGTCAGTTGTCCTTGTTTGCCTGGCGTGAGATAAGCCATCTGGGCCGTTGTATTTAAGCTGGCACCCAAGAATATTATCTGTTGTGAGGGCACTAGTTTTGACTTCTTTTCGTTTACTGTGTACCCTAGAGAAATTAGCAACTTTTTTTACAAACGCCAGATATTTTAGAAGAAAGTCCTTTCTCTCTGCTTGAATGAGACAGTCATCCAGGTATGGATATATTTGAATTCCTTTTTGTCTGCAAAATGCAATTACTGGTGCCAGGCAGTTTGTAAAGACCCTGGGCGCAGTAGATAAGCCAAAGGGCAGTGCAGAGAATTGGTAGTGCATTGTACCAGCTTTGAATCTGAGGTATCTTCTGCAATCTTGTCTGACAGGGACATGCAGGTATGCCTCTGAGATCCAAAGTAACAAGCCAAGCCTTCTTCCCAGCATGGGAAGAAGCTGCTGTAGTGTCAACATTTTGAATTTTGGAAACTCCAGGTAAGTATTTAGAGTTGAAAGGTCTACTATGGGTCTCCAGGCTTTGTTCCTTTCTGGGGACCAGGAAGAGTCTTGAGTAAAATCCTTGTCCTTGTTCCTGCTGTGGTACATTTTGAATAGCTCTCATGTCCATGAGGGCTGAAATTTGTTTTTGAGCCTCTGCCCATTGATTTTGTGGCAGGTTTGGCATTCCTTTTATAGCCTTGGTAAAGTGTGAAAGTGGAACCTGTAACCTTGAGACACAATATTCAGAACCCATTTGTCTTGGGTGACTGTTTGCCAATTTTGTGAAAAAAGTGCTAATTTTCCCCCTAAGGGGGCTGCCAAAAGGGAAGTGCTTGGCATACGAAGGGGGAAGTCATTGGGACTGTTTCCTGTAAGGCTGAGACCTGTCCTCACCTCCGTTTGGGGTTGAGGCACCCCACTGTCGTCTGTTAGAGCCTTGGGGTTGAGATCTGCCTCTTGGGTGTCTGTATCTGCCACTCTGTGGCCTGTCTGCCACTGGAAAGGACCAATTCTTTGCAGGCCAATTTCTGCTAAATCGAGGTGGCTGTTCTTGTAAGAAATCTTTGACTGTTTGCATATATTTAGCTTTATCCTCCATTCTCTTTAACACCTCTTCTGCCTTAACACCAAACAAGGTATCATGCTGTAAAGGAGCATCCAATAATTTAGCCTTAACATGATCAGGTAAACTCTGTTCTTTTAACCAAGCATGTCTTCGAATCACAGAACCTGTAACTGCGGCTCTACAAGAGGCCTCTAAAGAATCAAAACCGCATTGCAGAGTATGTTTTCCCACCTGTTCAACTGCATGCAATAAATCCTGCATTTCTTTATAGTCAGGAGCTTCTGAGCTTGCAAGCATTTTCTGTTTTAACTGAGCCATTAAATATTGTTGGTACTTAAGCATGTGAAACTGGCAATTCAAAGCCCTTACTGCTAAAGTTGCAGAAGTGTAAACTTTCTTCCCCCATCTATCCAATGCTCTAGAATCTCTGTCAGAGGGGAATGGATTTTTTGCAATGGCAGCCTTAACCCCTTTGGGACCCAGGGAAATGGTTTCTGGGTCAGCAGAAGAGTTTTTATAAAGAAACTTGTGAGAGTCAGGGACTCTAATACCTATCTGGCTTGGCTGGTGCAGGGGGCAAAGAATCAGGAGTTGAGCTGGATTCAGAGAACACATCATCCACAATATCTAACACAGGCGGAATAGCCAGGGGCCTGTGCTGAGGGAATAAAAGGAAATCCCTGGGCCTTTTCTTGGATTCTGAATAATCCTGACTATCCCAATGGAAGTGCTCCCTCATGGTATGTAAAGTTTCCCCAAAAAAGTAATCCTCAGGAGGAGAGGTTGAAGGGATAGATTCTTCAGCATCAGAGTCCTCATAGGGAGGTAGAGAGTATCCATGGTCTGAAGAGGAATCAGAGGAAATGGAAACCTGAGCAGATGAATCATAGTCTGTATCCTGCCTAGGCCTTTTTCTCAGGAGGGGGATGGGAACCCCTGATTAGAGTAATGAGGTCTTCGGCCATTTTAAGCATCTGTTTCTTAGGCATGGAGGACTGTCCAGGAGAATGCTGTACTTGCTTCTTTGTCTTTAATGGTGTTTTTGTCTTGGCTGTTGCTTTAATGGTAAGTTGTGAAGGTCTGAAAACACCCTCAGAAGCCGATGCCTGCTCAGCGGCTCTGGACCCATCTGAGGGATTAGTTTCCGCAGGCCCAATACCTTGAGTTTCCAGAGGCCTAGTTGTCTCCACGTGGGAGTTTGAGGCGGCCTCTGGCTCTGAGGTAGCGGGTGTCAGTGGCTGAAAAAGCACCTCACTGAGAACCGGCGACCGGCCTAGAAGAGGCTTCGTCGGTTTTGGACCTCGGATTCCTCTCTTTATCCTTGTCTTTGCATTTTTAAAAAATTGCTGTTGTCGGTTGCTCCGACGGCATTGTATAATTGAACCTTTAGCCAAAGTAGTGCAAAGAAAAATCAAAACGTCGTTTTATAGTGCGCTTGTTAAATCTAGCACAAAACCAACAACTACTGACGTCGTGATCAGGGCCTAGGCATGGAATACAGTAAGAGTGGAAGTCCTTATGAGGTATTTGTTTCGCACAAGAAATACAATTGTTAACTTTTTCTGACATCGGTCTGAGGCAAGAAAAGTTTCCCCAACGGGGTACTTAGCTTTATAGAAGACTTCGGTCTGAAATTCGAATTTGAAAATCTCAGGAGTCGGCTGACCAGCACTTGCGAACTGCTTCTGCTTCGGGCACCGCGCGGCAAGAAAGACTGAAGAAAATGGCGTCGGATGAATCTTATATACCCCTGGCGCACTGACGTCAGGGAGGAAGCAACAGCAAGCGACGCCGGACCAAGACTTTGGAACTCTGGCCGACTGTGGGACTGCCTGATGGCACGATAACCCAAGTATAATGACTGCAGCAGTGTAACATGATGAACATCCTGGAAATACTGGACTTTTTTGACTTTGTTAAACTTGTAGGGGACTCTAAAGTATATGCCCTACTTCATGGCATTAATGTTTGGAGGAACACTTAGGAGAGGAAAAAAGAAAGAAACCGTGAACTGTAAGTAACAAACGTTTGTTCTTAAAAGTAATATCTGAATAGTGCATAACATCTGCATGCTATAAAGTGTTCTCAGTTATTTTCAAGTGTAATAGTGGTACTACAGTTAACAGCTGTCCCTATTTTTTTCCTTCCTTTCTCCTTGTTCAGTTTTCAAAAATGTAGACACTTGCAACCAAGGGCGCCCTCAGGCAGGTGCAAGGGGGTGCACTTGCACCCCCCCCTGGAATCGGCTGACTAGTTAATCTTATAATAAAAAAAAAAAAAAAAAAAAAAAATTTTTTTTAAAGGGCATTCTTCTTTAAGAAGAAAGAAGTCCAGTTGCACTGACATCATCGCGCAGTGCACATAGTGTCAAGTTTGCGAGTGGAAACTGAAACGGACGGTTTCAGGTTTGCAAGCGGGAACTGAAACGAACGGTTTCAGGTTCGCAAGCGGGAAATGAAACGAACGGTGGACTTGAAGATGGGACACTTGCGAGTGAGCGGGAACTGAAACGGACAGAAGATGGGACACTTTCAGAGTGAATAATTTGTGCGTGAAATGGTTTCTGAAGATGGGGCGTGTGTGTGTGTGTGTGTGTGAAACGGTTTCTGAAGATGGGATGTGTTATATGAGTCTACTTCTTCCTATCAAAAATTACACTCCACCGAACGGTAGTTCACGGACTCCACTTTGACAAAAATGCAGTTTGTTGAAAGTACATATCTCAGGAACTTATTTCTCTGAACATGGCAACAACCTATAGAGTATGCACTGTGCATTTAAATTAGTCTAATCGTTTAACCTGGTTCTACAACGTACCTGTTCTAAATATGGCAAATGTGCTATGCTACGAGCCCGGAATGATGGAGATGTGTATCAGACTACCGAATCCCAAAGAGGAGGAGAAATGTTAGTAATCGAAGGCTTTATATATTATTTGGAGAAGTGCTCTAAGACACAAAAGTATTGGTGTTGTAAGTATAAGTCTTCTCAAAATAGGTCAGGAAAGTGCTATAACAGGTTGTGTTACCTCCGGTGAAGCATTGGTAAAATCTATTGCACATAATCACTCCGATGAACTTAGTGAAATAGAAACGTATCCTGCTTGCTTTAATTTGAAGCAGAGAGCTAAAGTATCTCGGTCTTCAGCCTGTGTTATTGTAGGTGATGCAATTGCATCTTCGTCAGTAGAATTTGCTGCTACACATCCAGGTAGAAGAGCTTTACTGCAACAAGTTAGCAGAGCTCGTTTAAAGTACAGTGGGAGACATATAGCTACTGTGTTAACTTTATTAAATATTAATGCAGCAGGGATTTCTTTAAAAGGAGGGGAATTTATACAAAAGAAAATGTCCGACTCATTAACTGATAATATAGTGGTGATGTTAACTGTCCAAAATTCTGATTTGAGTATGTCAGATGTATGGCTCATCATGAACGGTACTTATTTCATAAAGGGAACTGTTTGCATGCAGGCAACTATATACCATACATACTGTAGTGAAATATGGAGCCTATAAGTAAAGGTGTTCCTCTTGTTTACTGCCTATCGAGTAAAAAATCATTAAACTTATACAACTTGATGTGGCACTACTTCAACTGTTGAATACTAATGGTTTAACTTGTAATGTTAGCTATATTTTCTGCAATTTTGAAGTCGCTGCTGTGAAAAGTATATAAGTGAATATGAATGAGATTATATCTAAAGGATGCTTATTTCATTTTGGGTGTAATTTGTGGAGAAAGGTTCAAACTCTTGGACTAGCTGCATTATATAATACACCTATGATGTTACAATTAGTAGTGACAAAGCTTGCAGCATTAGCATTTTTAAATAAGACAGACATGATGCCTACATTTTATGAATACGTTTCCCATTGAAGAGGTGTGTGTGTGTGTGTGTGTGTGTGTGTGTGTGAAATGCCCCAGGTGCTACATGGTGGTGGGTAGAGAATAAGGCTTAAACCCTGTACCTTGGGTACAAGTTGCAAGAGCCTGAATTCCCTACCCACCACCATTTGTAAAAATGTTGCAGGTTTTTCCCTCATACTTGTTCTGTTCCTCATAAAATATGTGGTTTCTGTATTTGTGTCCTTGCAAAGCCAGTAGTGCAATGGTGCAGTGTTAGCACTGTTGCCTGACAGCTACATGTTCTCTGGTTTGATTCTTGGCTGGGGTGCCTTACCTTCTGTGTGGAATCTGTATGCCCTCCCTGTTTTTGTTTCCTCTCATCTTACAAAAACATGTGTCTGTCTGGAGTGTTTCTCCCTGGGCCTCTGCTAAAAATTAGCTTTTGTTCCAAGTCAGACTTTCCTGGTTAACAAATGTTAAAAAAAATGACACTCATTTGAATATCAGACTTCATATTCTTCAAAAAGTGCATGGTAACATAAAAGGTTTTATTCTAGCAATTTTCTAAGTGTATAAGATGGATATTTGAAATGTATCCCTATCTTTGGGACTGTATTCCCCCCATTATTGGCTTCATCCAGGTTTTGTGCTAAGGTTGAGAGCTATGCTAAGAACTGAATTCACTGAATATGTTTGGGGGCTATATTCCCCCATTACTGGCTTTGTACAGGTGTTTTTTGCTAAGAGGTTGACAGCTGTGCTATGGTGAGAACTGAATTCACTAAATAGTAGCCATTTAAGTTTCAGTCTTCCTCTTTCACAAAACAGCTGATTTGGCGTAGTGGTATGTTGCTCTGACTGTTTTGCACAGGGTCTCCTGGGTTCAAGACGTGGCAGTGAAATGTATGGTGGTAACGCAGTATTTTATTCTAGCAACTTTCCAACATTATACACGCAATGTTTAAAATGTGTCCCTGGTTTTTGGCCTTTTGTCGTCCCTCCCCCCCAATAAATTTTGGCTTTTTCCAGATTTCTTGTGCTGCAAAGTTCAGAGATACCGCTGAGTGTCGGGTAGATTTTACAAGGAGCTGAGAGCTGCAGGAGAGCAAAGGTTTAGTGCTGCTTATGCTTAAGTCTGCTTGCATTGTTAATAGCACAACAGGTAGTGTACTTGCTTTTGATGCTGAAGGCTGTGGGTTCTACTCCCACAGTAGGTAGATGCATTGCTGATACTGTACTGTGTTGTAAAGGGGGTGGATGCTGCAGTCCTTTTTGGCAAAGATACCTAGTAACTATGAACCTGTTATCAGTTTGCTATCCATTCCTATTGCGGTATTACTAGCTTATCATTTTTTTAATGCATGCAACAAAGGCAATTTATTCTTCAAGGGCAACAGGCACTTTATTTGTACATGAAACAATGACATATAAAGTTGTTTGCTAGCAGCAACCTCTTTATTAGTTACAGATTTCTTTAATGTGGATTTTACTACTTCAGAGATTGTGCATATTTACTGATACTGGTGGACTATAGAAGATTGAGTAGACTTTTTATGATGGAAATGTTCTGAATTGGGCAGTTTTGTCATTGGCGTATGCATTTTGCTTCATTGTTTACTGGAAAAATGTTCAAAACAATAAATTTAAAATGCCCTTTTAACAACTGTACTATATTGTACAAGGAATATAATGTAATACAGTCAGGAAGGTGTATCAAAGAGCATGTGTATGTTTCATGTTCAAGGAGCCTATGATTTTGAAAACAGCCCAGAGTTAATCTTTATCTACCACTGGCAAAATGTATTTTCTTTGAATGTGGGTTTCAATGCCGTTTCAATGCATGTGAGTTTCAAGGGCAGAGAAGTTTTAATGCTAAGTCTATTAACATTGTGAGACTGCATTGCTTTGTTTAACAGATATCTATTAGGGTTTGTCCTGTAAAATGCAAAATAAAACTTTCAAATGAAATCTAAATCATCGCAGAAGTAAAGCAGTATGCACATTACAGTGTTTACGGTAAATGGGGCAAAATAACCAAGGAATGGGACATTGGAATGGCTGCAGGGGGGGAGGCTCCATTCGACCATGATTTTGTGAGGGGGGGGGTAGCAAACTCAGACAGCCCCGGTTGAACTATACCTCTCAGTTGTCCATATTTTTGCAGAATGAATAGATATTTGCTTCTTATTTTTGGTTTGTTCCTCATACAATGAAGTCACTAAATGACAGACATGAGTTTCAGACGTCATAACCTTCAGAAAAATGCATGCTAATGCAAGACCTGTTATTCTATCAACTGTCTTAAGTTTATACAAGAGCAATTTTTTGTAGTGTTTGTATGTTCCCCCAATATATTTGGCCTTGTCCAGATTTCCTGCATTAAGAGGTTGAGAGGTATGTGCAAATCACTTTGTAGAATTAGGAATATCCAAACCTCTCCATTGTCCCCAATTTTGGCTCAAAATGTTTCTCTCCCCTAATAATCCTTCCTCAAAAATGGCAATTTTGGAAGAAAATGTGATTGAAGTCTCCTAGAATAATGGTGTTGGCTTAATGCATAGGGACACCATATTAGTTAGGTAGGAGATATGGACTGATGGGGTACATAGAGGGGACCTATAGTTGGGTATGACACAGTAAGGAGTTTTGTTAATGCTAAGTTGGATGCAGAGGAATTCCACGTCATTATCTCAGCTAGCAAGTCTGGAGATTAAATGTTCTTTAAGAATATGTAGACACCATCACATTTTCATCTCGGGTGATAGGCCTGAACTTGTGGCAGGTATTGAAATCCTGCATTACAGGAGTGCTGTCATCGGTCTTGAACTAGGTCTCGGTGATGATGCATATTATAGATGTTTTCCAGGGGAAGCAGTGCTTGTAAGGAGTGGACTTTTTAGCTTAGGCTCTGAAAAGGAAATTGGTTATTTTCTAATTAATGTAGCTATAAAATTCAGTATAAAAACTGTAAAAGTTTCTGAATGCAAACACACTATTTATTAAAGCAGCATCATGGTAAGGAGTACTTCAGTACAGAGAGATTCAACTATATACATAGCCATGAGTTCCTTTATACCTCTCTGTCAAAAACACACACACACACCATGGTCACACAGAGTTAACAGTTGTAACTTTGAAAAAATCTATTTATGTATTTCTTGCACTAAGAAGTTGAGGTGTGTGTGTGTGTGTGTGTGTGTGTGTGTGTGTGTGTGTGTGTGTGTGAGACAGAGTCAGAGAGAGAGAGAAATGCCCTAGTTAGCTCTAACAGGTGGAATTTATTTTCAAGTGCATTTTCAAGAAATTGTGAGCTTCAAGGGAAGCAAAGGTTACTGCTGCTCATGCTAAATCTGCTTAAAATGTGCAACTGTTTTGTTTAGCAAATAGTATCATTATTGTAGTATCGAATTTTAAAGCAGTGTTAGCACAGCAGGTAGCATACTTGCATCTTGATGCAAAGGGCTGTAGGTTCTATTCATACAGCATGTACATTTGTATTTTAAGGGGGGTATGGTACTGCAGTTCTTAGTATGTCCTCCTTTGGATGAGACACCTAATAACTATGAACCTGTTTTTCAGCCTGCTACCCATTCCCTATTGCAATATACCAACTTACCATTTATTTTAATGTAGCACAGGCAATTTTTCTTCAAGGGCAACAGGCACTGAATTTGTAAATGAAACAATGAAATATAAAGTTTTTTTCTAGCAACAACCTTTTAATTGGTTTCAGATCTCTTTAATGTGGAATTATTCAGATGACTTTTACTTCTGCAGAGATTCTGCATACTGATTGATATTGGTGGATTGTATGACAGAAGTTTGAGTGGCCCTTTATGGTTGAAATGTTCTGAATTGGGCAAGTTGTCATTATTGGTTCATATGATTTGTTTCATTGCTTAAAGGAAAAATGCTCAGAACTATAAATTTAAAACGCACTCTAACAAGTGGTGCTGTATTATACAAGGGATATAATTCAATTATTATGTAGTATAATTAATACAGTCAGGAAGGTGAATCAAAGAACTTTTGCATGGTTCTAAAAATGTGTGCAAGGAGCCTATGATTTGGAAACAGGCCAAAGGTAAACTTACCCTGCCACTGGCCAGATGCATGTCCGTTGAATGTGGGTTTCGATGCTGTTTCAGTGAATGTGGGTTTCAAAGGTAGAGAAGTTTTAATGCTAAGTCTGTTTTCATTGTTAGACTATTGCTTTGTTTAGATTTAGTAAATGTCTATCAGTGTTTGTGCTATAAAATTTGAAATAAAAGTTGTAAATGAAATCCAGATATCTGAAATCATTGTAGAAGTAAAGCATAAAACAGTATGCACACTGAGAGATTTGAACAGTGTCTATGAGAAATGGGGAGAAATAGCCAAGTAATGGGACACTGGAATGGCTGCATGGGCGGGGGGGGGGGCTGAGTGGGTGGGGGCAGCAGAGGGGGTGGGGCTTCATGGGCGGGGCTTGGGTTTGCACCCCCCTGCAAAAAATCCTGCGGACTCCCTTGCTTGCAACGTTAAAAAAGTCTGTTCAAAAGTATGACAGAAGAAAAAATGATATATTTTTCTCATTATTGCATAGGGGAATGACTGGATTAAGGCTCTTGGCTTTATCTACTAGGTTTTAAGAGAAAGCATATAAATAAAAAAGCATCAAATACAATAAAGCTCTCCTCTAGCAAAAAAATATATGTGTACATACATAAATATGTGTAGAAACAACTCTGTATCTGGTTCTCATGCCCCCATGGGGACAATCTAATAAACAGCAATAAAACATAATACTGTTTCTTTTAATCTCTCTTTCATTGGCTAAGAGATCATGTTTTCTGAAAGCATTTAAGTGTTTTCTCATTCTGGGAGAGCAAAAGATGTGACAAAAACAGACAGCACTTAGTAGAAGAACAGGCTGTACTATGTGTCTTAGCATAGATCACCTTTCATTTAGGTTAAACCAAGTCTATTAGTGTGGCTGTCAGTTTGGGACGATTACTCATATGAGGAAGGTAAAATGTCAATATTTGAAGATGTATAATAGCTTTATGTGCTTACATTAAGTTAATCATTTTTTGGGGTGTACTGCAGGTGTCTTTTTGTTTGACAGCTTTCAATAAAACAAAATATAAGATGTGACATAGGCACAAATGGATCTGACAAGAAACAACTGTATAAAAGATCAAATGGCCAAACAGCGTGTGCTTATAACACAAAAGTTGGAACTAGATACTTAAAGTGGTTAAAAATAAAAGGTGGGAATAACTTTTTAAGATAATGACCTTTAGTCATTTTATTTCAGTATTATGCCCGCGGTGGTGGTGCTGCGGTAGCGTTGTCGCCTCACAGTAAGACGCTGTTCGGTTCGATTCTCAGCTAGAGTGTCGTCTGTGTGGAGACATGTGTGAATGGGCATACCTTCGTTGAAGGTTGTGCATCAGGGCTGGTAACTCGGCATGTAAAAATCAACTACCAATCATTAGCGGACCGGAGTTCCGCTGTGGCGACCCCTAACCGGGAAAAAGCCCAAAGACACAAACAAACCCTTTCAGTATTATCTTTAAATGTTAATGGTCTCACAGATATATACACAACAGTAAGAGTAGTGACTATATTAAAATGTAGAGTGCAAATAACTATGCTAAAGGAGACACATTTGGAAAAACTGAATATGTGAATTTGATAAAGGTTTTCAGGACAGTTATTTGGTGGAATACCTGGGAATGAGGAAAAGGGGATACTTATATTAATTGCAACAAGAGCTCCAATAGAAATAGAAGAGGATAAGAAAGATAATAATGGTAAATATGTAGTACTAAGAGGCTACTGGCATATATTTATATTTCACCTAAAACTGCTATAATGGAGCTTAAGAAAATTCTAGGAGAAATAAATCAGTTTTCAGCAGGGAGTATTACTTATAGGTAGGGAGTGGAATTTGATTTGCAACAGGGAAGATGTGTCTAGGGGGCCCAGAAGGAAAATATAATAAAGGAGGGTAGATTATTGAAAAATTTTATGGCAATATTTGCCATGGAAGATATGAATTTAAACTGGGCTAGGCTAGACAGAACTTACAGTACATAGAACACATGCAATTAACTGAAAGTTTTGATACACATCCAATAACTATGTCAGATGAAGCACCATTAATAACTAAAATAAAAATGAGACACTGGCACTTTCTCATCTATCTGTTGAAAAGAGATGAATTTCAGGTATAGCTAGTTAAAATTATTCAGGAGTTAAAAAAATTCTTCTGAAAATATAGCTAGGGAGTGGGATAAAATTACACTGCAGTTTAAAAATAGGGTGGAAATAAGACAGATTTATACAGTTAAAAAGCAGCAGGAATTTAGATGGACTAAGAAAGGTTACATTATCACAGAATAGGGAAAATCTCACAGAACAAGATGAGCAACTGCAGTGCAGAATGCCAAGCAGAAATAAAGGATTGCCTTGATAATTTGCACAAGTTTAGAAAGATTGTTAAGCAACTGTTTTTTTTTTTGATAATGCCAGATCAGAAAAACATTTAGCACAATGACTCGAGCAACAGAAAAAAAAGGGCAGTCACCAAGCTTATGGAGCTTATAACAAAAGCAGATAGAGAGATCCTGTAGAGACAGGTACTAGAAATATTTTAGAAACGTTATGAAAGTCTGTAGAAACCAGAGAAATATGAAGATCAAGAAAAGGTACAAATGGAAATGTTTATGGAAGAATTAAATAAGCCAAGGTTAGAGGTAGACTAGGCTCAGTTACTAACAGGATAGTAGATGACATTAAAATGGTGATGTATAACCAATCAACAAGAAAGTCCCCAGGAATAGATGGCATTCCTGTGGAAGTTTGGAATCTAGGAGGGAAAACTAATAAGAAAGATATGTTTAACCGTATTTTAAGAGGAGGAAGCACCACCAAAATCCTGGAAGAAAGGGGTGGTGGCTACAATAGCTAAAGAGGGTAAAAGTCCATCAGATCCAGCTTCATACAGGCCCATTTCAATCCTAAACCATGATTATAAAGTGTTTATGTCTATAACAACTAAAAGAATGGCAAAGGTAATGCCAAAATTGATAAACATGATCAATGTGGTTTTATGTAGGGGAGGCAAACATTTCACAAAATTAACAGAACACTGATGATTCAGAGGGAAGCTGAATTTAAGAAAATAAAACTTTTAATGGTGGGTCTCGATGCAGACAAAGCATTTGAGTCAAGTAAATTGGGAGTTTATGAGCAGGTCAATGGAAGCATTTGCATTCCATGATAAAATTATAAGGTTGATTAGGAGGATATATGAGAGATCGGAAGCGAAAATTAAAGTGGGTAGTTTCCACTCTGATAATTTCTGTTTGAGCAGAGGAACCCATGCAGGGGTGACCTCTTTCCTCTGTTATTTGCACTACATTTAGAACCACTGGCAATGAAAATAAGAGACTCAGAAATTCAAAGATATAATTGGTATGGTACTTAAGAAAATCTGGCTCTATTTACAGATGATATTTTATACCTGATAAACCAGAAAAGGATATTTCAGTGTTATAGAATATTTTGAGGAAGTTTCAAATCTTTTTGGGATACAAAATTAATTACATTGGTTGCAATATATGTACCCCTGGCACACTGACGTCAGGGATGAGGCGACAGCAACCGACGTCGGACCAAGACTTTGGAAATCCGGCCGACTGCGGGACTGCCTGACAACAGGATAACCCAAGTGTGATGACTGCAGCAGGGTAACACGAACATCTATAGTTTTGACAAAAGGTCAGACATTTTTATCAACAAGAGAAGCTGTGGATAGGACTTAAACAGCTGAAAGATTTTTTTCTGTGAGGGGAAGACAGCAAGAGTCAAGTGGGATAAGTTAGTTCTTCCAACTGAACAAGGTAGTTTGGGATTTGAATGGGTATTTGAGAGCTACATGTTTAAGGCTCCTATACACAGCACAAGCAGGAACCAATAATTCAAAGTAGAAAGGGATGATGAAGAAACAGGGAGGAAGCTCAAAAAAAAATGAGAGACTGTGGTTTTGGATGCAGATCCTTAAGGAGAATAACAATAACCATGCAGAATACTACATTAATAAAGTAGCAGAAGATACTCTAAGAACTAAGCCAATATGGGACTGGAGAAAGGAGATTCTGATGAGGAGCAAAATTAGAGATACAGACAACCACCAAGAGGAGGGCTGAAATTTATTGGCAAAAACTGGTAAAAGAACCATGGTATTGGGAACAAATAAACAGAGAGGAGTGTGATACCCATGCACTGGCCCAGCAATCAAGGAGCCTCAATCCTCACCACTAACACCAGTGAGGGGCGTCCACATTGGGAATAACAACAAATACACACAGTAAAGTACAATTTCCCTTAAGAGCACACATACATCAGTCAGTCGGGGGCTGGTTTCTCTCTTTCTCTCCAGCTCCCTAATAAGACTCCCCACTGGCACAGCTATAGGGTCCATATCTCAGCCTAGTGGTCAAGTTAAAACCTCCAGCACCTTCTCTGTCCAACCAGTGCTTCGTGCCCCTGCCCAAGTACTGACGTGCACAAACACACACAAACTTTGGGATAGGAGTTATATACAAACACACAGCCACTCCTGGGGAATGCTGGCACAGGTTCTCTTGCTATGCCCATTCTGCCCAGATTATATGGTAGTGCCACTTGCTACCAACCACTAATATCAGCTACCAATAAAGCCCATATCAAAGGGTGTCCAACTATTACTGTGCAATACTATTATCCAAATGATAAGTGTAGCTGAACAGCAAGGCTTACTGGAGTGGCTTAGTACAGTATCACTATATACATAAAATATACTCTACAGCTTAAATAATCTCTACATAAAACAGCCACAGTTGAAAGGCTTACACATATTTAATAATAAAAAAACACAAGACACTACTTGTTACTACACAGTGCTAGTCAAGAGTTCAGAGATCACAAGAAAATGTTTAAAATACAGTAGAATAGTTCTGATATCAATACAGAAAACAACTAGTATAATCTTTCTATTTCCTGGCTATTTCTAAGAGCAAACAAAGTTCTAAAATAAACTTGCATAAAGAGCAAGACAGTACTGGTGATGTTGGATGTTCTGCAGACAAATGCCAAATGTCCTGAGTCTATCTCTCTCACAGTCCTTAAATTGATAACACAGTACTTCTGACTCATTTCAGATTACATCCTTTTTTCTCTGGTTCCCAGGCTAACAGAAATTCAGAGTTTAGCAGCCATTTTGATCTTGCACCTGGTCAGGAAGCTACAGTAATAAAAGATACTATACATGCAAATTCTAGCAATTAACTCTAGTCTCATAACAAAAGAAAGAATCTGCTGGTTCAGACACCATGGCTCCGAGCCCTGAGATCAAAACAGTCATAAAATGATTGTCAGCTTTCTTACAGCAGAGTCCACTGTTACATTTTTGTAGTTCAACATCCAATACAGTCTTTTCACATTTAAGAGAACAAGCCTGTGGCTTATATTAATATTTACAAATGACAGAATTATTTACAAAATTCTATCTAGCTAAACTGGCAGCCTTCACGTATCTTCACAAGGAGAAAGTAATAGAATGGGAAGAACCAATAATTTATTTGGACTGCAGGGTAGAGTTTGCCTTCCCTATCAAGGATTGATATCAGAGTATAGGCAAAGAGAAAGAAACTGGGGGTCCTAAGCAAAAGACCAGCACTGGTAGAGGTTTTAGTAGAATCTAGAACAGAAGCTGCTGTTACAAAAGGAATGAGTAGTAAAGCATACAAAATACTGCGGGAAAACTATAAGAATCCGAGGGGGTTAGAAAGGATTGGGAAGAAAGACTGGATAAGCAATTCACAATGAAATAGTGGGGGGTATATATGCATATCTCCCAAATATGCAGTCTACAAAATTTAGGATCTTTGCCTGGAAGTGTTTATATGTGTATTTTTATACCCCAAGTAGACTGCAAAGAATTTTTCCTCAAGTAGACAGCAAATGTTGGAGGTGTGATGTGGATGAAAGAGGTAACTGGGAACATATTTTCTGGTAGTGTAATGAGTTGGCAGACTTTAAAGATTCCCTGCAGACTGCTCTTTCAGAGATGCTGGGTGAGCAAATTGGTGTAACTAAGGAAATTATTTTTTGAGCCATGATACAGAATCAGAATTGCCTAAATAATAAGTACGGCTTTGATGAGTCCAATTATAGTGGCTGCCAAAAAAGTAATTACCAGAAAATGGAAATCAAACTCTAAACCAAATTTACCAGTAGTAGTGAATATAGTAACAGAGATAAAACCACTGGAATTGATATCTTTAGAAAAAGTTAAGAGGAAATTACTTGGGGAAAAATAGGAATCTTGAGAACAATACATGTAGAGGAGGAATGAGGTTTAAAATAAGGCACGATTTGAATGAGCTATGTAATGCCTGACTGACAATTACTGGATAGAGTACAAGTGATGTACAATGTCTGCAACTACAATTATCTCAATATGGTTTGTGATGTATAATGTTTGCAACTAAAATTGTGAATATGGTTTGTTTTCATTTATATAAATCTATGATTGTCTATGTCACACCAGATAATTTAATAAAGATGCTTCTTGTTTAAAAAAATGCTGGATTACATCATTGGAATCACAGCTCACCTATGACTATATGCATGACTTCAGGTTAACCATAACTACATTTTCAGATTAATGAATGCAGTACAAAACGGACAAAAGCCAAGACAGTAAAGTCCTTCTAGTTCAATATATGCTACTGTCTCCCATTTCACTCCACACACAAGCAAACGCACACAGGTTGTGTGTATGTTTATGTCTCTGTTTACATGTATATGCGTGTTCCACATTATATATATATATATGGGTCCCTATCAGATCGTCGAAATTTCAATTCACCTAACTGTCATTTCATCTAAACTTCATTACATCGACAAGAATTTGCCCCCGTCCCCAATGTTGTGCGACCCTGGAGTTGATATATATAGTTAGGGGGGGTGTGGCACAGCCCCACATTGGAGGTGTGGTGAAGCCCCACCTAAAATGCTTGTCGATGTAATGAAGTTTAGACGAAATGACAGTTAGGTGAATTGAAATTTCGACGATCTGATAGGGACCCATATATATATATATATATATATATATATATATATATATATATATATATATATTTTTTTTTTTTTTTTTAATGCATTTACCCTTTGCTGACCAGGTTAGTCCCACTAGGCTAGTGGCCTCTCTTCAGTGGCGGCTCGAGGTATTTTATATATACATTACTAGGGGAAATTTGGCCATGGCACTGGAGAAGTAACCCTATTCTTTGAAAGTGCTAGATGGTGCTGGAGGCCTCCTACAGCAACAAGAAGAGGTCGAAGGGAAGCAGCAGCATGGAGGAGGACAGAAAAGCTATGCAGACTTTGGAGGTGGAAAGTGCAAATTTGAAGGAAAAATTAGTTCAATATAGAGCTTCAGAATGCAAACAAATATTCATTTGTGGTGGATTTTATAAATTAGCAGCATTTAGCTGTCTCCATGGAAAAGGAAGTAAGAGTCTGTTGAAGTGGTGCAGATAATGAACTGGTATCAGGAGGGCGGAGGGCTTGTGGATGGATGTTCTGCTAAAAATAATTGAGCAGAATGCTCCAAGGTGACAGTTTTGCTGTTTCATGGGATGAAATAGCAGATTACCATCCTTAGCAGTTACAAAAATGTTATGTGGAAAAGGAACCAGGTGATGAGGCAGCAGAGAATGCAACAGTTAAAATGCATGCAGCAGTGACAAAGAGGAAAGCAGCAACAAAATGACAAGGTGTCTGGTTTTATGGTAGTAGATAATGCAATACAGTAACAGCAGATAAAAAAATAAGAGCAGCAACATACTAAGTAAAACTGTTTTTAAAAAGAGAAGACCAACTGTGAGAACAACAATGATTAAAAAAAGACACCAACAGCTATTATGTATGGGACAATTTGGTAACTTCTAGATTTTAAAGCTCAAAAATTCAGTCTTTTACACATATTTGGACAGAGACTTTTTGTGACGTAACATTTGAAACTGATGATGAAATTTCTGGAAATGAGTAACAAATGAAGTTTGGGACAAACTAATTTGTCCTAGTCTCACTTTCAGGTAGTTAGGGTGTGGGATAACTTTATGAGGATAATGTTTTGAGTGTTTGGTAGTTAGGTTAGATTGCAGGGTTTGGGTTTAGTTGGTAAAGGGTTAAAGAGAAGGGGAACTTAAGGGAAGTGATATAGGGAGGGACTTAGAGCAGTGTCAAGTAGTAGGGCTTAGGGTAAGTAGGCACATTTTGGCGTGAGTTGGTGCTGGTGTTGCAGCTAACCCATGTCCAGGTGACCTTGTACGGATCGCAGAGTCAGGTAGGCCTTGGATGGCGTGTGTGGTGGGGGGATCTGAGGTTAAGGCTGGATATGTATGTATAGTATTTTTTTCTTTCTGCTGGGTTGATACTGGGAGTGTGGGGAGCAATGCTGGTTATGGGGGATAAGATAGGGAGCCAGTGGATGGGGCAGGGGTTTTCTATCTTGAAGGAGCCGTGAGTTGTGAGTGTGTGGTGCATGGCATGGCTGGAGTGTGGTGTTTGGCTTATTAGTTACCCGGGGTTCTGGTGGTACGCGGGTGGTGCTGAGGTTGGTCGGTGGTGCTGTGGTTGGTCGGTGGTGCTGCGGTGGCTCTTCTTTCCTGGTCGCGACTCTGCTAATCCAAAGGGGGGGCAATTAGGGCCATGCAGTGGTCCGGGCCTGATGACTGGTGGCTTGTGGATGCCCTGGTAGCAGTGGTTGGCAGTTATGTCGAGTTGCCTAAAGGTAGAGCCATCAATGGGGGTGTGGTGGTCAGGGCTGCTCTTTTTTTTTTTGTGCCCTAGTGGGTTTGTGTGGCTGTTGGTCCTCGTTGCAGTGTTTCTGTTCAGTTAATGGTTCCCGTTAAGGTAGGCTGGGAACGTCCTTGCATGGCCATTGCCTTTGTGCATGCACGTTGGGGGCAATGGCCACTGCACGCCATCGGAAGGATTTCCCCTTTATACAGGAAGAGTGCACTGGAGGCCAGCATACGGAAGGTAATAAAAAAAAATAAGGATAAGAGGCTCATTTAGGGGAGCAGTGGTGACAGCAGAGGGCTGTGTGTTAGATAGCTGTGGCTAGGAGTGCGGGGGCCTGGCATACCTCTCACTGTACATATTTTACAGAATGTCCGGATTTTGCCACATAGTTCGGTGTGGTCCTCCAAAAGCTGTACCTTGCTGCAAGTTAGCTGCGGATTGAAGTTTTTAAATAACAAACATTTGAGTTTAAGATTCCTCATCCTTCATGGATCTATAACAATGCAAAGACACTTATTCTATCAGTTTTCCGACGTGGTAAGAGCAATAGTTAGAATCTGTCCTTACTGGTCCTCTCATCATTTTAGGCTTCGTCCGAGTTCTGGCTCTCAGAGGTTGAGAGATGGGTCCAGGGTTTGAGACTTGCAAGGCCTGGTTGTTGGAGGCGTTATAGCAGTGAAGGGGGGGGGGGGGTGGCAGCAGCAAAAATGATGTAATGGTACATTACTCTGATTACAGTGTACAGGGGTCCCGGGTTCGATACTTCGCAGGGGGGATTTTTCCAAGGGATTTCAACACTCACTACAGGTTGCTGCTGTTTGTATATATTGATAGTATGACCAGGTTTTTTTTTTTTTCCTCCACAAGCTAAAGGGTAGAGTAGGTAAACGTACGTGAAAAACAATATAGGGCAATGCGGCTCAGGGGGTTAGGGGTGAGACAGGTGGGGGCTAGGGTATTTCGGGCCGAGAAGTGGTATTAATGTATGTCTTGTTTTCTCTTCTTGTAGATGGCTAACTTACTGGGACTAAGTCAGTGGTGGCAAGCTACTGTGGCCCAGGCCGAGGAATTATTTCAGGACATGTCGACATCTGAGGCAGTAACTGAGCAGGAGCAGGCACCAGGGCAGAAGAGGCGACATTCCATGTCGAGAACTCCATCCCGGGGGAAAAGACAGAGGACAGTGAAACAGGTGGTAGCAGCAGAGGCATCGGCGCCCAGCTCATCTCAGGACGGAGGTTCAGGTAATGATTTTGCCTCATCAGTTCTGGCTGGGGAAGTGAGCAGTGAGGATCATGGGGGAGTAGAGATGAAGGGGAACTCTTAGGTGGGGATCTCGGGAGAGGATGGCATGCAATAGCGGGTGCACAGAGGGGGGAAACAGAGGTATCCAAGTACGCTGGAGGGGATGCAACTGGGGTTAGTGTAGGGTCAGGGGATAGTTCAGCTTTCGGCTCAGATGTAGGCCCTGAATTTGGGCTGTGGCCTGGTGATTGGTTAACCACCCAAACCTTGGGACAAGAGGCAGGAGCTGTCTTTTTGACTCTGCATATTCTGGGGTCGGTGAAAGAAAAAAATTGGAAAGGGGAATATGTTGATGTATTTGAGTTGATTGAAGCCGAAGGGGTGTAGTGATTAGTGGAGGCAGAGTCGGCTAATAGTAAGGACTTGCTGGCGGCATTAGCATCTTTGGGGAGGAAAAAGGTAGGTAACATTCACTATAGGACATGGGATAATTGGGTGGTAGGCTTCATTTACTATATGGCTGTGCAGCTGGAGAAAGACGGGTCGGTGGCCCTGCCACTTCTGGGTTATTTCCTTACCATTCGGGAGATGCTACGGTTAAGGCCGGGGAATGTGTGGCTATGGTACGATCAGCATTTCCACAAACGGAAGGCTGTGGAACATTCACTACGTTGAGAGGTGTGTCATCCAGACATATGGTTAGCCACGATGATGGATAGTTATGGTGGCTTTAGCAGAAGGGTAGTATGAAACAAACCAAGCAATGCTGATACTGAAGTGTTTAATAAAACAAAGCTTTCAGGTCAAATAAACCCTTCATCAGTGTATAAAATGCTAAACATACTAACCATTTTCATATATTATCAAAAAACACACAGCCATTAATTATTCAATTAAACAATCAATCCTAGTTAAAAACAATAGTTGCATATGCACAGAACTCCCCCATTCTTGACCCACATTATTTATTAACATCTCTACCTGAATTATGTCCCATAGTTGGCATGAAACCCAGTTTCTCATACAGAAACTCAGTTTAAAGCAGAAGTTATGTTATAAAGACGTGTGTCACGAATGGGGGTAACAGCAGCTAAATCAGGTACGTTTCTCCTTGCTATAAATGTAGCTGCTGTGAAGTCATTAATAAAAATAATACTTTTCAACACCCAATAAACTAGGAAGAATTATATATTTTCTGGCTTAGCAACATGTGTGACAATGAATATAATATACCTGGCTACCTGTAAGGAAAACTACCAGAAAACTGAAGGTAAGAATAACTGATCACTATTCAGAAATAAGAAGAAATATTGATACTAATTCCTTAGCTAAGCATATCAGTACACATGGAAATGCACAAATTCTCTTTTAGGGTGATAAGAGTATGTAAGGGGGAGATCTTAACAATAAGCTTGAGATGAAGGAATATCAGTGGCTAATACGCCTTTGTGCTGACGTATTACCAGGTTTAAACCAGACTGTTTCTTTAAAACCTGTACTAAGGTATAAACAAATGTGTTTGAAACAGATTTCTGTGCTTCTGCAACTATTGTTTTTAACTAGGATTGATTGCTTAATTGAATAATTAATGGCTGTGTGATTTTTGATAATATATAAAAATGTTTAGCATGTGTTAGTATTTTATACACTGATGAAGGGTTTCTTTGACCTGAAAGCTTTGTTTTATTAAACACTTGTTCAGTATAAGCATTTCTTGGTTTGTTTCATACTGCATCCAGTCTTGGTTTTATGAACTAAGCTTTGTTCTGCAACTGTTTGGCTTTTTGAGAATTTAGCAGAAGGGTAAGCAGAGGAGACAGAGTGGGTGTGTGTTGGTCTTTCAAGAGAGGCTCTTGTTCTTGGGTAGGGTGCAAATTTGTGCACACTTGCTCACGATGTGGAGAGAGTCATTCATCTATTTTTTATGGTCGTCACGACTTTTCCTCATTGAATTCCAATGCTATGGCTTGGGGAGGTGGGTTTACCTCCGCCGAAGGGTTTCAAGCCGCACGGGGTAGGGGTAATTTTCGTGGGTCCCGGGGAAGTGGATTCTTTAGAGGGAATAGGGGAAGGGGGTGCCTTTTTCTATTAAGGTGGAGGTCATGTGGGGCATGCTCTGGCAGTTTCCTGGCCTCACAATTAAGAATGAGATATTACAAGGGTTTCAGTGGGGGTTTCCTATTAAGTCTAGTGGGGGGGGGGGGGTTGTAAGAACCTGAGGTCAGTGCGAGGTAAGGAGGACCTATTGGAGGGTTTAGTGGAGAAGGAGGGGCAGGCAGGACGATTACTGGGTCCTTTTGATAGTCCACTCTTCTGTTGTTACAAGGTGTCTCCCTTGGGGTTAGTGCCGAAGAAACGAGCTGGGGAATTTAGACTGATACATCACTTGTCTCATTGATTTTATTGCAAAAAGGAGGAGGTCAGGGTGCATTATTCATCCTTAAGATGATGCCGTCAAGGTAATTAGGGAATTTCAGGAGCCAAGGCTGGTAAAAATTGACCCAGAGTCTGCCTTTCGCTTGCTGCCAATCAGGCTGGAAGATTGGCCATTGCTGGGGATGATGGTAGGTGGCAAGTACTATTTTGACAAAGCCATGCCTATGGGGTGTTCAGTGGCATGTGCGACGTTTGAGAAGTTTAGTATGGCATTACACTGGGTATGGCAGCAGAGGGTGGGTACGCAGAAGGCAGTTCACTATTTAGATGATCTTCTAATAGGGTCTATATTATAACAATGAACGATCAAATGATCGAACACTGTTATATCGAACTCTAAAGTTCGAATTCACAAGACATCGAACAACCAGAACAGCGATTTTATTTCCCAGGGGGAAAAAAAAAAAAATCGCTGTTCCCAAAAAAAAAAAAAAGACATTAAACATTGCATAAAGTAGGGGGCTGTGCCCCCCACACCCCCCTACTTAAATATACCAACTCCGAGAAATGGCAAAGTGATGAAGCGGCCAAACGACTTCTTTCCCAGTGAAAGAATTCAGTTATATGCCGCTTCGTCATTTTGCCTTTTCAACATTTCAAGTTCGACCAAGATGCATTTGACAAAATGCGTCTTCGGTTATCTGATAGGAACCCTTCTAATAGTGGGTGAAGGATGGGCAGGGGCCCAGGAAGGGATGTTGGAGTTTATGAGCAAGTGCAAAGAGTTGGGGGTACCGTTGGCCCAGCATAAGATGGAAGGCCCGCCGAGACCATTGGAAATTTTGGGATTAATGGAAGATACAGAGAGGGGACTCTCATCTGCCTGAGGATAAGATAGAGAGGCTGACTATAGGGTCAGTACTGGACAAGGATAAGATATGGATTCGATCAGTCATTGAATTGTTGGAGCTTTTGAATTTTGCCTGTCGAGTGGTACACCCAGGGCGCCCCTTTTGTAGGTTGATGGTGCTTGTTGAAAGGGGGTGGGAGTAAACATCACTGGGTTAGGGTGACCAAGTTGATGCGGGAGGATTTGTTGTTGTGAGCTTGTTTTTTGTGACATTTTAATGGGATTTCCTTTTGGCAGTCAGACTGGCTGGGGCAGGAGGAACTTCAGTTATTTACGGATGCAGCTGGGGGCATTGGTATGAGGGCCTACTTTGGAGGACGGTGGTTTGCGGTTAAATGGCCTGAAGCTTGGAAAGAAGAATGGAAACATGATGCGGCCTTTTATGTGGGGCACGTTGTGTGTATGGTTATATTTTGGTGCTTTCCGCGTTTTGGAGTTATTGGGTTTGTTATGTTGGAAGGACGTAATAACAGGTGATGGGGAGGTTACTACTGGTTTATGGAAGACAGATCAAATAGTTAAAGTCTGATAGGAATTTTAGCCTTTGTCCAGTAAGATCGGCCAAGGAATTCAAGAGGAGGTAGATGGGGAGTTTACCTGAGTTGATTTTTTGCTCAGTGGATGGGAAGGTTGTGACTAATAGTAGATTCATACAATTAATTAGGAGGGCTTTCCGTTGCATGGGATTTCCAGCGGATAGGTTTGCAGCTCACTTCTTTCGAATTGGCAGGGCTACAAGATTTAGCTAAAGAGGGCAGTTCCATTGAAGTTATAAGAGTGGGGAGGTGGTCTTCAAATGCATTTTTATCATATATTAGATAAAAGTTGTTGGCTTGATTAATGATTTTCTTTTCTAGGAAAACACATTGTCATCCTGGGGCTCTCGTATATCCACACTGGGCAGGGAAACATGTACTGGTTAGGGAGGATGGTGAAAATTTGGGTTTGTCCCATTTAGGGTGGTTAGTCACTTGGCATGGTGTTAGGGGTCTTAGTTGGGATAGGTTGATGCATGAGTTTGAACAAATAAAATTGAGGGAGGGGTGTCCTAGAATATTAGGGATTTATTTGGGAGGCAATGATCTTGGAATTCTTTTTAAAAAGCGATTAGCAGATATTAATCTACAGGATATGTTGAGGTTGCAGCCATTGTACCCGGGGGGATGGATATTGTTTGGTCAGAATTGGTTCCTCGTTTATGTTGGGGGAATGCTTACAGTTATAGGGCTATTGAGCGGGTCAGGAGGTTTATTAACCAGAGATTGGCAAGGCAATTAAGAATTTTGGGGATGCATACTATTGAACAAGAGATTTTTTGGATTTGATGTTGTTTGGTATTGAGTGGATGGGGTGCATCTGAATAAGGTGGGGTTGGATTTGTTTAACCTTCTCTTGAAGTTGTTTTTAGAAGGTATGGTTGAGGCTATGGTTTAGGAGGGGGAACAGCCTGGGAGCAGACTGGTGGTGGAGAAGAGGGACAGGATTGTCCTCTCCCCCCCCAAAGGAAGGTGGTCATGCAGTGCATGGGGGAGTGAGTGAATGAGCTGCTGGATGCTACTTGAATAAAGGAGAATTCATTGGTTAATGGTTGGTTTGACATGAGGTGAGCAGGTACGCTGCCTATTTAAGGTTGGTGGATGGGTAGGTACGCTGCCCTGGTGGTGAAGGTAGAAGGGTGAGTAGGTATGCTGCCCTGAGGTATGAATCATCCAGAGTGAGTAGGTACACTGACCTGAGATCGTTATTGATAAAAATAATTATTTCTGTTGTGAATAGAGTTTATTATTCAATAATATTCAATAAAGTTCATTGAATGGCTTTGTGTGTTTGGTGTGATTTATTTAAAGGGGGCCGGGACAAAAAGGATCTCTCTCTGCCCAACAATTATTTGTTTTCTGGTAGTAATTTAAATACGTTACTTTGCAGTTTAAAACTGATGAACTGAAAAGCCAATTTAAAAAAAATGCATGCAGAGTCTGTGTGAAACTGTTGAGAACATTGTGAAAGTTCTCCGAGTGAAACATATGGAATGGAGGGTGAAGGTTGGAAGCTGTTTTAAAATGTGAAAAGAAATGGTGAAATACTTGTCAAGTGTCACTTTTGTGGCTGAATACAGAGGGACATTAAGATATGCTATTCAGCCTAAATCATATATCTTTTGTGGGGACTTTTCTTATTTAATTGAGTGAGACGGTAGAATATAACATACAGCAAGGTGTGTGCCAGACTGCAGGTTGTAAAAAAAAAGGACACTTTTGGATGGATTGTCAAGAGCAGACAGTAAATAATGAAAAAGTGAAAGAAGAAAATATGCGCTATGAAGGACAAGAGGCTGGAGGACAGTATGAAACAGGTGAAGAAAAAATATGGAGGAGAGACTGGATGCAGGAAGAGATGACAGAAGAGCTTGATACTAATAATTTTTTTTGAAGTTGTAACTAGTGAAAAATCTGATTCATAGGAACAAGGAGAAAAATAGTTGGAAAAAGAGTAAAAATAAAACGAAAACTTAAAAAAAATTCCTCTAAACTTAAAAAGAAGGAAAGGCAACAATTTTAGAGTACTGTCAGTAAATGTGAACAGTATTAGTAAGAAGGACAAGGATACTGGAATGGTGTGCTAAATGTTACTCTGTTAGAGGATATGAGATTCCTGATAAATGAAGAAAGACTGCAAACAGAAAAAACTGTGGGGTGGAAATATAATATGGAACTTAGGAAACGAACATGGTTCTGATTACAGCTAACATTAGTAAGGATAGGAAAGTTAAGTGTTGTAGATGTGAGGTGGAGAGAACATGATTATAGAATTATAGCATTTGTTGCATATATAACACTCAAGGAAAGGCAACATCTATTTAATCAGACAGACTGGTAGTTAACATGAAAATTGCAGGGTACTTTAACTGTGATTTAAGTGGAAACTATAAAAAAATACAGGAAGTAATAAGGTGCTAAATGTACTGTGTGGAACAAAAGTCAATGGATTTATAGAAGGGGCACTTGAATCTGAAAATGATTATTTTGTATTATCAGAAAGTTTGGAAGTAGCAGACTTGACACAGTTGTAACAGGTTTTTCAAACCATTTAGCAATATGGAGGGAGGTGATGGAAGAAAAGGAGTATAGTAAAATACAAAAGGGAATAAAAAGAATAAGTGAGAGATTATGGGATGAAACTGGAGAGTGGGAAGTACTGCAGTTATGGAAAGATCATATAATCATGAAGGAGTTCTATAAAACACTGGTCTGAATGGCGGACTGAATTAAAGTATAAAAGTGTTTTTTTTTTTTTTTTTAAAGCCAGGATGATATAAGAAAAGAAGAAAAAGTAAAGCCTGGGATAATGTAGTAGAGAATTTACAGAATAATACAAGAGAGAGAATTATGACTTGGGGGGGGGGGGGGGAATAGAGAAAAAATTAAGGCAGAAATATTTACAAGGGAAAAAGGATAAGGTATCGGCATATTTTGGTAAAATAAGGGAGGATATATTAAGTACAGTGAGGGAAATTAAAAATGTAAAAAAAAATGATAAACCACAAGCCGAAATTAATAGTACTGTAGCACAACATATGGAAACTATTAATAACAGTAAAAAGGAAAACTTGAGAGACTGGAAAGTAAAACAAAATTCCAGAATAATTTAAGGAAAATTTTGAAACAGAAATTACTATTACTGAATTAAATGCAATACTTAGGTTCATAGGTGTGAACACTAGGCTAATGACCCTGGGGCCTTTACAAGTCTAGCTATAGGATTACCCTGGCAGAGTGCCATCTGACCTTAGTTCCCAGTGCCTCTGTCGAGTGGAGCCACTGGAGTTATCCCCGGGGTGAATTTTCTGTTACCCATCCACTCATCAAGATTTCTCTTGAAGAGGGTCAGCAAGGTGCACTGCTTGACATGTATGGGAAGTCTGTTCCATAGCATGGGCAGTCTCTGGGTTATGAAACTGTCCATCCAGCATGTTCTGTTAATTGGGATAATGAGGTTGAGGTCTCTGGAGCGTGTGGTGCAGAGGGATTGGGATTTCTTTAAATGTAGCATTTCTAACAGAGCTGGGTCAGACATGGCTTTGTAAGTCATGCAGAGATCGCCTCTAAGTAGGTGATATGAGACAGAGAAAAGCTGGAGTTTTTTGAGACTGTCCATACAGGACAACTGTTTAAAGCCTAGGATCCTCTTTGTGAGGTACTTTTACGGTCTCTCCAGTTGTTGCAGGTGTCTGGTGAGGTACATGCCAAATGGGGCATTGTACTCTAATATTGGCCTAATGAGAGAAGAGTAGAGGGAGACTATGACCGCTTTCTTCCTGGATGCAAAACCCTTAGTAATGAGATGTGCCACACAGAAGGACTTCCTAACCTCAGTGCCAATGTAGTGATCAAAAGAGAGGTTGCTGTCGACCTGTGTTCCCAGATCTCTTATAACACCTTCTGTGTTCAGTAAACTAGCATCAATGTGGTAATACAGAAGGATTTTCCAGCTACCTCGGATACATGTTGGTCGAAGGCTAGGTTACTATCTACAAGAGTTCCCAGATCACTGTCTAGTAAATCAACTTTTAAGGGGGTTTTACTGATGACAATAGTTACCTGGGTTGACAGACTTTCCAAAATGTACTATAATGCATTAACTGGCATTAAGTTTTTAAGCCACGGACTTGGCATCAAGAGTTTATATTAGACCTTAAGGAGAGATGTTCTCATCTTTGGGAGATTCAATGGCTGCTCCCAGTTTGTAATCATCTTGGTTAGACACAGGCCTTTGACATTTGAGAAGTAGATGCCAAAGAGGAGTTGGCCTCGTGCAGAGCCCCAGGGAACTTCACTGGTGACCAGCCTCTTTGTGGTGGAAGCATCACTGATTCTAAACTCCTTGGGACCAATCAATGAGCCAGCTAGCTAGCCGTCATGTTAGAGAGAGGTTTATACTTAGTTGCATAAAGTTTCTTGACAATGCCCAAGTGGGGTACTGTATCAAGTGCAGATCTAGGTATGCAGTATGCACAATTTTCCCCTCATCTCCTGCCTTACTGAACATTTAATAGAAGTCCACCAGATTCAGTAAGCATGAGCTTCTTTTGACAAAGCCAGACTGGGATGTATCTAGTGTCTGGAGATCTTTCTATGTGCTTTTTAATAATTTCCATGGCTTTACAAGTAAGACTAGTCAGATGAATGGGTTTGTAGTTTCCAAGATCTGTGAAGGTCCTCCCTTATGAAGGGGGAATGACTGCTGCAGTCCTCCAGTCACATGTCACAAAGTTTGTTTTAAGACTATAGTTAAAAAATTGACTCCAGGGTTCCTGTCTTTCTAATTTCTCCACATTTTTTGGGTTTCTAATACCATGACAGGAATGGACCCCATTCCGAAGTTAAAGTATGATTAAAGTTCATGAAATTAGTATGGTTTCAATCTTTGATGTCAGCCAGAAGTGGTCTTCGCAGCACCCACAATGTGCCCAGTAATGATTCCTGCAATTTGTACGGGGTTACATGGACTGGTAACGTATCTAAATATGACTGTAATTTTTTTTTTATAAGACCCATTGCGTCTACTACTATTGGAACTGCCTGGATATCTTTCTTCCACAATTCTCTCGTTTCTGCCTGCAGATCCTAGTATTTTATGACTTTGTCTCTCTCTCTGTACGAAAGACAATATAGTCACTGGGTGTGATGATTTCAATGATCAATGCTACTTTTGTCTTCTTTTCTTGGACCACCACATCTGTTTTTCTACCATCTATCTTTTGAACTGTTGGAAATGGGTGATCCCATGTGATATAAACATCATTTTCTCTGATGCCAGGGTCCTGTTAGACTATTCAGATGGCATCTTGGGATGTTATTGGGGCCAAATGAGGCTGTGTTCTTGGCTTTAGTGATTGCAGCCAGTTATAGCTGCTCCCTAGTTGCAGTTGGATGGGTTATGTTTAAGTGTGTTTGGGGGGGGGGGGAGGTTGGGAGTGACAAGGTTGGGAGGGTGGCCTAATGGTTAAGGTGTTTGCCTTACAAACACAAGGTGCAGGGTTTGAGTCTCACAAGGGAGAATTGCCTAGGCTTAAAATGGCTCATAAGGGCAGTTAGGTTAGTACTAATCGATAATCGAAGGGATAAAGATGGAAATGAATTTATTCCCTAAAAAGTTCATTATACTTCCAGATTCGGTGAATGTGGCCCCATTAACCACCAGTTCAGCACATTGCTGTGTACCGTCCTTGATGTTTCTAATACAACTGTAGAAGGCCTTACGGTTATCTTTCACATGGGCTGCTACATTATCCTCAGTGTTGGCACTGCATAACCTAATAAGCCCTCTTAGTTGCCTACTTAAGTTTGATGACTAATGCTTTTATCTTCATGGGAATCACCCTTCCTGATTTTTGCAGTTTTTTTTTTCTTTTCTTGTACATCCTGTTTAATTTGGGATGCCACCTGGGCGGTTTGCTTCTGGGGATATTCCTGGGCTTAATTCTGGCAAGTACAGCAGCATCTATGCAGCCACTGACATGGTCTACCAGAGTTTCTGAGAGCAATTCACCAAAGGCCGCTGTGTTCTTGTTTGGAGCGGCACTGAATTTTGACAAACCATCACTTAATTAATAATGGGATCATGGAGTTGATTTTGATTTAGGAGGAGACAGCTTTACAGTTGGACCCTAGCAGGGAGAGCAAGACACTGGATGGGAGGGGGTAAGGGGTGCAGTGTTATCTCTCATTTGTAAGCACAAGGTCCATCCAGTATAGGGTGTTCATATTTACCAAGTTCAGGACTAACTGTGCCTGTACATTTGAGGTTGTGTAGGATGTCCAGTCTATAAAGGAATAATAAAAATATCCCATGAGTAGGCTGTTAGGTTTGATGGTAAGTGTCTCTTGCAGGTCCATTTATGCACTGTGAGCTTCTTGGAACATGGAGGGTGGATCTATAACTGGCTAGGATATAGTACAGTATTTTGTATATGGTGACCTGCACATGGAGGAACTCCAGCACACCATCATGTATGCTCATTACTGATGTATACTGAGACACCTCCACCTTTTGCCTTTGTCTGTGCAGCTACTAGTCAAAGTGTGTAAGGCACTGAAAATTTGCACTGCCAGGGTACTCTCTGATACTGTAAACAATGTCTTGGTAACTGCATAGACATCTATATTTTTGAGTGTGAAGAGGGATTGCAGGGAGTGCAGTTTTTTATTTAGGCTCATGGAATTCTGCATGAACACCTTGAGGTTCATTTAAGTTGATTTTGCAATATCAGTAGGTTGGTCAATTTAGCATTGCCTAAAGATGGCACTACGGGGGTAGATAAACTTTTAATCCGTGTTAAAAAGTCTACAGGGAAAAGGTGTAAACCATCTTTTGCAAAGCAACATGGTCTGTTAAAACATGTCCTCCCAAAATATTGCAACCTTTTTTAAAATGACTCCAGAAAGATAGCCAATTGTTGAAATCAATCATTTTTTGCTCATATTGTGGTATCATCTTCTGTGATGGTAATATGATAACTCAATGCTAGGTTCATAATAGCCTGAGAGAGAGTCTTAAAGCTCCATAATACCTCTCTTCATATAGTTCAGAGAAGTATATCTCAGGTCATTCAAGCCTACATGGACTATGATGGAATTATACTGGTGCTCTTGGCGTAATGACTTGAAAGCTGCATGCTTTGGCGGGTCCCCGCTCCAGATAATCAACATTTATCTTCTCCTCGTTCAGCTTAGTTAGAGGGGAATCAGGATATCTTACAATGGAGTATCATACCAGCAAGGGTCCTCGGAAGTGTGTTTGCTTGCTTTAAGGGCTTAAGTGTTTTGGGCTCTACTGAGAATGGCAGTATGTGTGTGGTGTTAGCTGTTTTTTCTGAGTGACTTTGGTCTTGCTGAGGCACACCTTTGACAATGGGTGGTCTCAGCAATCTTTGGAGTTTAGGAAGATTGCTTTAAAGGGTCTCAGTATATGTTAGACTGTGTGTGTGTGTGTGTGTGTGTGTGTGTGTGTGTGTGTGTGTGTGTGTTATGCGCATGGTTTTGAAATCCTGATATGCACTTGTATGTGAAAGGCTATCCTCCAGTGTCATTGTGCAAGTACACCTCTCACATACTATGTCTGCTTCTTTAAGAATTAAGTGCTACATGGTCTCAAAATGCTCATATCCACCAAGCTGGCTACAAAGAGGTTAGAAAACTGCATATCCACACTGTGCAGTCCTCTGATCTGTGTGCTACAAGGGGTGGTGTTATTGGGGTTAGAAGGCTATTAAGGGTGCTATGTTGGTGCAGACTAATAAGGGTGCTTTACTGGGGCACATTATGCTAAGCAGTATAAACTATACTAAGTTTGATGTTTACATAGTAATGAATTCTACTAAATCTGTAGGTATTGACACTCAAAGCCTACCTAGCTCCTCTAAGCGTGCCTGTGCACAAAGTACTTGTGCTATATTGCTCATTTACAGGATACAGTTTTATGGACTGTTCTAATGAAAAATGTTGCTTTCTTGGTGTTTTCTACTGAAAAGGGCACCGTTAATCCATGCAAACGTGAAAAATTTATATCAGCACTGGAAAAAAAAAACAAACAAAAAAATAATCTAATGAGCCCTCTGACCAATAAAATGACTACACTACGAGTCCTTTTGTGCAATTCCCAACTCAGAAAAGGCAAACACTTCCTGCCACAAGAATAAGCCCTGTCCTCCTAATGTAAAAGCACAGAAGAAGAGACCTACAAGTGCAATGCTACCACAAACCAATTAAACAGCTAGCTGGAAATCCCTCGCTGAAGGCAGTTTTACAGCAGTAACAATGACAGGAACAGCACATTTTTTTTAAACAAAAAATTCAGTGACATGCACATACAAATGCAAGAAATGGCAGTGATCACTCAAAATGACAAGTACGATTTAGCAATCAAAGATACCCAAAATTTGCCTGGGTAACACTGGATAAAAGTAAAGCCAATTTGGCAATGAGCTCCATGAAAATAAGCAGGTGGGCAATAAGAAGTAAAGGAGGTTTACTCAAGAGCAATACTAGTTTGCTGGGTAGGCACAATGGGTTGGAAGAGTACATAACCAGTTTTTAAATCAGTCAATAGGAATGAAAGAGGGGAGGGAGGGACTTTGGAAATCAGATCATAAGGGATGGAGACCACAGACACAGCCTTATGAAAACAACCACAACAAAACAGTGGGAGGGATGGGAATTTTTTTCAAGGAAGAAGCAGGCTACCTACACAGCAATCCAATCAAATAAAGGCAATTATTGGATCACTTTCAGAGACTTTGTGTGTTAGCAGGTACTGGAGAAGACAAAGAATACAACAGGTAAGCGATAAGCAAAATATAAAAGCACTGAAGCAGAAACTGGAGTATAGACAATTCTCTCACTACTGAACTTCTATTGCACTTTAAGGCAGCAGACTATGCAAACATTTACCAGTAACGCCGTTTATGAAAAACAAATGCAGTAGTAAATGACTAAGGAACAAATCTAACAGTAGTAGTACACAGTTCTGACAACTGTAAATTAAACTACAAGATTATGGCACAGTGGGGTTTAAAATACAAACAGATAGCTTTTACAAGTGATTCTATTTGCGGAAATAGAAGTGCAGAATAATACAGTAACACAACCTTCCCACAACTGCTACTTAAAATATTAGACTAAGGTCTCAAAACAAACTGAAAAATGCAAACAGATGGAACAGATCAGAAAAGTACAAAACAGTATCAGTACACAGGTCACCAAGTGCAACTTAAATATTTAAACAGAAGTGAGAATTAAATTAATTTAACTCTTTCCTTTTTGATGAAAATCTAGTTGCACACAGTTCCACACCTCTCCAAGTCTTGCAGCTGTGCAAAACATGCTTACGTAAAATGAATGCACACTCCCTAAAACAGATGCTACATAGTTAAAAGTGGCAACAATTGAAAATGACCCTTTGAGATATGTATATATGGGTACATATGAAAAGATCGACAACTTAAAATATCGACAGTGACTTCACCGACAAGTCAAATAACCGACATCGCAAATCACGGACGTTTACCAGGTAAGGGATGTAAATTCGCTACTCATGCCTACCATGGTTGCATGACACTGCCACACTTACTAAACCATGGTAGGCATGAGTAGCGAATTTACATCCCTTACCTGGTAAACGTCCGTGATTTGCGATGTCGGCTATTTGACTTATATATATATATATATATATATATACATACACACACACACACACACAACATATTGAAGGCTGGATACAATTTTATTGAAATGATAGGTGAGTAGAAGGGGCAACGACATTTGGTCCAAGTAAAAAAAATATATAATTTATTGGCTACACCACCGGGAGGAAGAAAGATGTTTCTGGAGTGTCAGATCCTGTTTGGTACTCTACTGCTGCACAGTCCAATCCCTGGGATTTGACAAAGGTACCTTCCATCCTGCTTTACAGGAATTGCAAGAAAGATTTGCGCTTTGTATAAGAAAGCTCTCAGACTGTATTAATCTTTTTCCATGCTTCTTTACAGCTGCAGTACACAGTCACCCCAGTGCTGAGACTCAATCTCTCTCGAAGTTAAAAATGGGCACATGCTAGTTCATATCAGCTGGGAAATCAGATAAATACAGTTAAGCATGTCCAAGACAAAGCAAACAGATGCAAGTCTATACACAATAATTAAAATATGCAAAATTCCCAGCCATACAGGCTTAATTTCTGAGAGGATAAATAGTACTATTTCACATCAGTGTCAGTGGCAGCACCATTTATCATCAATTTTTTTGCACATTGTTGGCTCCCAGCAGCTGACATTAACCACTTCCAGGGTGTCTCCCTGCCCCACTGATTTACAAAACCTAGCAGCCAGCCACGGTCAAATTCCAACCCATAGTCTGGGACAGTGAGGAGATCAAAGCTACTGGATCAGTGTCAGATTGCTGCCAAGGAGTGTTTTTTCCTATATTGCCACCATTAACTCACTCAGTAAAACCCTGTGAGTGGGTTGTGCAATGGGAGTTTGCCCTTCTCCACCTCAGACTTCTGTAAGGGATTGCCGTCAGCAGGACTGCTGTCCATGCTGACAACAAACGCATGGTTTCCCCAGTCTTCACCAGGGAAATCAACAGGGCAAATATGTCCTGAGCTCCTCTCCTCCTGGACAGACATTTCCAATTCTTCCTGCTTTGCCAAGCACCCTAAGTGTTAATCAAACCTGTGTAACCTAGACCATAGTCAGTGCTTTATCCTTTATGCCACAATTAAAGGCTGCAGGGACTCCATTATTTTTTTTTTGTGAAACCAGGAAAGTCTTTCACAAGGAAACCTCATACCTCAACCCCTGGGTACCGTACATCACCAAAACCAGCCTCCCTTCCTTTGGATATCTTTGTCCAACTACTCACTGTGAATTATGTTATCAACTCCTCCCCATCTGTCTGCAGTCTAGTGTCAGTACTTATACTAGAGTGAATTTTAGCTTTTAGACAGCATTTTCGACTCACCTGTACCAGTATGTAGCCAGACAATGTTACACTGTGTTTTGTATGAATCTGCATTGTGGGTATTAGTTTTGTCAATTTTAGATGTTCTGGGCAGTATGAATCACACTGTTTCAGAGAGACGTTCATAAAAACACAACTACACTGTTGATTACATACACTATACCTCATATGCCTGTTTACTGCTGAATATAGTTTCGGACCAGTTTTAGACTACTGCACTTGAGTATCTAGCAACATCTACAATAACATTCCATGAAGTGTCATTCTGGGACTATTCTACCAGCCTTCTCCTACAAAAATAAGACTGAGCTGAAGTTGTCAGCCTCCCTTTGTAATTATGACAACTAAGTTAAGATACTGCGATTCTCAATTATTCCGAGGTTATGAACCTTTAAATCGGATGTTCCCTCTCTCAAACCCAGTGTTACAGACTGCCCTGTAATCTTGCCAAATTAAAGACAGGCCAATATGCTTACTGCACAAATATGCTTATGCACTTTGCTAGCTGCCCTACACATCTTTAACAACTTGAAATCCCTTCTTTGTCAAATATTCTTACAGCTAGAGAATTATGATTAACAATGATATGCACTGTAATAATAAAATTAAAACTTACCATATCTTGTATGCTGATATCTTAGAATATGCTTCTAAATTTTAAGTTTCTTTCCTGTTATTCATACTATATTGACGGACCCCCCACCCCCCGTTTTAAGCCTTTCAGCTCTACCTTATTATTTCTGATACCTTTTCAAAACTTAATACAT
Organism: Protopterus annectens; assembly: GCF_019279795.1. Lineage (NCBI taxonomy): Eukaryota > Metazoa > Chordata > Ceratodontiformes > Protopteridae > Protopterus > Protopterus annectens. Next base: position 161,349,913 of record NC_056732.1, on the reverse strand, counting down.
TTCCTACTCTCAAGTTTAAGCATCAACATCAAACTTCAAAACTGCCAATTTGTCACACAGACTCTAAGTTATATTCTATCCTCATGATGAAAATCAAAATATTCCTACTTTATTCAAATAAAAATGATCATACACGTTTGTCTTCCAATTCAGAATTTTCCAGTAACTCCCATACTAACAGCTTACACTTACTCTACGTCCAGTTCACATAACTCCTGACAATAAAATGCCTTCTCTGAAGTCAGCAAGCAAACTGTTAATTGCAGCATCCACTCTAAAATAATGATTGATTTTATTTACTGGTATAACATCTCCATTCTCTTTCAACTTTATTATGCTGTAACAGACTGTCTTGCTGTCACTCTTCTGAAGCTATTTTGAGAATGTGACCAACACTTCAGACTTCCTAAATAACTTACTACTCCTGCATGCTGACTCTACTTCCTGACTTACGAATCACAAGGATACTAAACTATCAGGCCACACTTTCCTTGCCTACTTTTCATTTCTACACAAATACACTTTTATTTCTCTCACTCTCTCCCCCATACAGTGGATATAAAAAGTGTACACATCCCTGTTAAAATGCCAGGGTTTTGTGATATAAAAAATGAGCCCACAATAAATCATTTCAAAATTTTCTCACTTTTAATGTGGCCTATAACCTGTACAATTCAATTGAAAAACAAATCTGTTACGGGAAAAATATAAAAAATAAAAAAATGTACAATATTGCTGGTTGCATAAGTGTGCACACCCTTAAACTAATACTTTGAAGCATCTTTTGATTTAATTACAGCATTCAGTCTTCTTGGGTACACACCTGTCATCAATTAGAGAGACTCCGATTAACCTCAAATAAAGTTCAGCTGTCCTAGAAGGATTTTCCTGACATTTACTCTGTTGCCTGCTACAGCAAAAGACATGGTTCACAGAGAGCTTACAAAGCATCAAAAGGATCTCATTGTTGAAAGGTATCAGTCAGGAGAAGGGTGCAAAAACATTTCCAGAGCACTGGATATACATTGGAACACAGTGAAGACAGTCATCAAAAAGCAGAGAAAATAAGGAACTGATGAAAAGAAAAGATGAAAACTGGTTAGGGAGGCTGCCAAGAGACCTACAGCAACACTGAAGGAGCTGCAGGAATTTCTGGTGTACATGTGACCACAGTCTCCGGTATTCTCCATATGTCTGGGCTATGGGGTAGGGTTGCAAGACAGAAGCCTTTTCTTACACAGAAAAACACCCAGGCCCGGCTAAAATTTGCAAAACAATACATCAAGTCTCCCAAAAGCATGTGGGAAAATGTGTTATGGTCTGATGAGACCAAGGTTGAACTTTTTGGCCACAATTCCAAAATGTATGTTTGGCACAAAAACTACACTTTGCATCACCAAAACAATACCATCCTCACGGTGAAGCATAGTGGTGGCAGTATCATGGTTTGCTGTTGCTTTTCTTCAGTTGGAACTGGGGCTTTAGTCAAAGTGGAGGGAATCATGAACAGTTCTATATACCAGTCACTTTTGGCCCAAATCCTGAAGGTGTCTGCTAGAAAATGGAAGAAGAATTTCACCTCTCAACATGACAATGTCCACAAGCATACATCCAAATCAAGAAAAGAATGGCTTCACCAGAAGAAAATTAAAGTTTTGGAATGCCCACCCAGAGCTCAGACCTAAATTCAATAGAAAATCTGTGGGGTGACCTGCAGAGGGCTGTGCACAAGAGATGCCCTCACAATCTGACAGATATGGAGTACTTTTGCAAGGAAGAGTGGGCAAATATTGCCAAGGCAAGATGTGCCATGCTGATAAGACTCCTACCCAAGAAGGCTAAATGCTGTAATTAAATCAAAAGGTGCTTCAACCAAGTATTAGTTTAAGGGTATGCACACTTACGCAACCAACTTACTGTACTTTTTTTATTTTTTATATTTTTCCCCTAAGAGATTTGTATTTCAATTTAATTGTACAGGTTATAGGTCACATTAAAGGTGGGAAAAGTTTTGAAATGATTTATTGTGGTCTCATTTTTTAATATCACAAAAACCTGGCATTTTAACATGGGTGTGTACACTTTTTATATCCACTGTGTGTGTGTGTGTGTGTGTGTGTGTGTGTGTGTGTGTGTGTGTGTGTGTGTGTATATATATATATATATATATATATATATATATATATATATATATATATATATATATATATATATATATATATATTTTTTTTTTTACATTTGTTGACCGGGATAGTCCGACTGGATGTATGTCCATTTTCAGCAGAAGCCCGGGGAGAAAAGCTCCACATTAAGACAATTTACAATACAGAAATCTTGACCATATGCAATACAGATAATGTCAGACAGGTAAAACATTTCAAATACAGGAACATTTATATAGTACTGTTACAGTAAAATACCAACATACCTGACTAAAGTAAAAAATTTTGAGTAAAAGGATTAATAAAACATTTTTTTGAGGGTAGCATTGTTTATAAAGTTTATCAAACCTTAGGTGGTGAGCTACTACAGTAGGAATTAAGTGAGAATATCAGAGCACCTGAAATAGCATGTTAAAGATAGATAGTAAAGAATGGTCCTGCTAGGGCAGAAAGTGTCAGTCAGGATTTGTGCATGGGCAAAGCCATTGGGCTTTAAGGAAGATTCTTAATTGCTTCTTGAAAATTGGGGTAGAAGAAAGGGCTGTTAGTTCATTTGGAAGAGTGTTCCAAGAATTATCAATAGAGTTTGAGAACAAGCTAACTCCAGATTTGTTGTTGGACTTTAGGGTAGCTACTAGTACCTTATTAGCTGATCGAAGGGTTGTTAGATTTTTATATGGGCAGATAAGGATAGAGAGTATGGGTGTATCTGTGGGATGGTGTAAGATCTTGTGTATAGTAGTAAGTTGCTGGAAAAGAATCTGGCTTTGCAATTCCAGCCATCCTAGCAATTTAAGATTTTGGCATTGGTGGGTTCGAAAAGGGGCACCAGTGGCAAATCTAGCTATGTTATTATAGGCTGTTTCCAAGTTATGAAGATTATTTTTGGATAAGTTAGTATAGATTGGGGATGCATAGAGAAAGGTGGAGATTAAGTGAGTTCGGGCAATAGCAGTCCTAGCTAGGTGTGAGATAGGGTTTAAGTCTGTAGAGGAAACCAAGTTTTTTATTAACTGATTTAATGGTTAGGTTGATGTGTGTGTTGAAGTTTAGATTATGATCAATTGTTACATCTAAGAGTTTGGTGGCTGTGTCCGGAGTTATTACAGTACCATTATTAGATGTAATTGTCAAGCTGATAGCAGGAGACTTCTGAGTGGGACAGAATAGTACTAATTTCGTTTTTTGGGGGTTAAGGAGGAGACAGCTTTGATGGAACCAGTTTTCAACTAAGGTAAATACTGCTTGGGTACTCGAATGAAGTCCAGCAGGCTGAACACATTAATGTCGAGTCGTTGGCGGTTTGTGGAAGGGAGATTTTCAAATCATTTATGAAAATAGTGAAGAGGAGGGGTCCCAGAATAGAGCCTTGTGGGACTCAGAGTTATAGGGAGAAGAGTAGATAGTTTATCATCCCAGAGGACTGCTGCTTGTTTATTTCCTAGATAGGACTTCAACCAATTAACTGTCTGGGTATCTAGTAAAAGTGATATGAGTGAGTTTAACAGTAACTGATGATTAACCATATCAAACGCTTTTGAGAGGTCAATAAAGAGGGTTGAGGACAGTAAGCTGTTGTTACGATTTTTATTAATGCAGTCAGAAAAGGATAGTAGAGTAGTTGTAGTACTATGGAAAGGCCTAAAACCATGCTGGCAGTCAACTAGCAGGTGGTTTTGGAGGAGATGATCAAGTAGCTGATGGTGAATACAACTCTCCATAATTTTTGCTATGGGGGAAAGTAGGGCTATGGGGTGGACGTTTGAGAGTTCATTTGTGTTCCCACCCTTATGCAGTGGGATAATATATGAAACTTTCCAGAGGGATGGGATGGAACTTTCTTTAATGGTTCAGTTAATCAAGATGGAAGGCAAGCACTCCAGCTGCCATTTGAAGGTATTCAGCTGGGAGGAGGTCAGCTGATGGAGTGCATGGTTTAAGCTTAATAAGTAGGGAGTGTATGAGAAATGTTGGAACAGGCTGCAGTTGTAATACTTGGGGTAGGGTGGTTGGCATGGATGAGTCAGTGGTGGTAACAGGTGGTAAAGTATTTGCTAAAGATTGAACAGTTTCTGAAAAAAAATTGTTAAAAATATCAGCAATTTGGTTGGGAGAATTATGAGTCAAGTTAGAGGGGGTAGGTGTTTTGGCTTGTCCAGAATGGAGTAATTTATTTAATCCTGACCAGAATTTTTATGGGTGTAGGTATTGGGTTTGTTGGAATTTAATGTAACAGTTTTTCTTTTTTTATCAAGGAATATTGATTTTTTAGTAGCATTCCTGAGCTGTCTAAAGTTTAAATGATCAATAGGGTCTTTAGTACTTCTCTATATATTCCAGATTTTATTCCTCAGTCTCGTTTTTTACCTTGTCTAATTTGAGAGCCAGGGAGCAGGTTTGTTCCTAATTTTAATAGTACGAGACTGGGCATGGTGCTCAAGGATTTTTAGGAATGTATTGTTAATAAAAGAGACTGCTTCATTGAGAGGTAGACATTTTAGGGTTGACCAATTGCAGGCTTTTAGCTCTGCTTGAAACTTACCTAGGTTCAGGTTCTTTTTGTTCCGGGTGGTTTTAAAGTTTAGTTGAATGGAATGGTGATCTTTTGTCAGTTATAAAGGTGAGAGTGGTCACTAATATCATCAGGAAGTATGCCTATTTTGTAAGATTGGGGGTTATTGTTGACTAGTACCAAGTCTAAGGTAGTTTGTTGCTGGGTTTATGGGTTCTGGTAGGGTCGGTGATAGTATGATAGAAGCCATAGAGATTAATGTGAGATGTAGGTTTGTCAGAAATACAACAGTTCCAGTCAATATTAAAGTCTCCAAGGAGAATAGTTTCTTGTGGGAATGATGTGGAAAGCCAATTAAGGATATTTTCAAGAGTACTTATGTTGTTGCCTGGGGGAATGTAAGAGCAAATGATGTATATAGATTTATTAGCATTAATTTGGAGCTTAGATATTAAGATTTCAGCATTGCTAGGTGAGGGAGGTTGAGTGTTTAGTGAGATTATCTGTAGTTCAGATTTAAACAATATCGCTACCCCCTCCCACCCTTTTTGTTAGGACGGCCAGTTCTAAGAATGTTACAACCTGGATGAATGATATTGTCTTTAATAATTGGTTTGAGCCAGGTTTCTGTGAGACATAGGATGTCAAAGGAATGTAAGTCTAGTAGGGCATGAAGTTGGGTAATTTTGTTATTTAAACTACAAATATTAAGGTGGGCAATAAGAAGAGAGTTCGAGGAAGAAGAGGGGGTATGGGAAATAGAGGTGAAGGAAGAATGGGAGACAGGGAAGGTATTAGCAGGCCCTGGGTTTGGGAGAATGTCGTTGTGTAGCAGTAGGTACTGAGAATTGTGTGGAAATTTTGCTAGTTTACATAAAATAGGGTCTATTTTTCTGGTTTGGAAATACTTAATATGTCAGGAGCCCCCAAAATAGGAAGCAATCAAATGGTGTGGAACACCTGCAGTAAAAAGTAAATACTATTTCCATAAAATATGGCCAAAAAAGGAGGATAGGTAGAAAGTATAGAAAGGCAGGGGGATCTGGAGGGAGGGTAAACCAGGACTGCAACAGTGAAAACCACTGGAACATCTACATTTATAGTAAGTGTACACAACTGTACTATGTTCTTCGTGTTTCATTATTGCAGTTATCACACTTGGGTTTATTACCAAAGGTGAGGAAGGGTGGAGGCAGTCAAGAAGTAGCCGGGCTGGCTAGCAGGCCTTGTAAGAGTTCTGTGGCAAATCCAGCTCTGGATTTGGAAAAGATAGGCAAAGTGGTAGTGCTTGGTGAAGGTGTGTACAGCACTCCAGGTTGCAGCTTTCAGGATGTCCCTGGTAGGGACTCCCCTGAGAAAAGCTGTGGAGGCTGAGGTAGCCCTAGTGGAATGAGGCCTGATCCCCTGTGGGGTAGGTTTTCCATGGTGTTTGTAGTAGAAATGGATGCAGTGTGCTATCCATTTAGAAATGGTTTGTTTCGAAATGGCCTTGCCCTCTGCCCCTGTAGCAAAGCTGACCAGCAGCTGGCCAGATTTTCTAAAAGGTTTAGTCGTGTCAAGGTAGAACCTGAGCTGTCTGTGCACGTCCAAGGAGTGCAGGATCCTTTCCCCTATATTCTGAGGATTAGGAAAAAAGGTTGGCAAATGGATGGATTGGTTTAAGCCACACTGGATACCACCTTTCACATAAAGGATGGGGTAGTCCTGAGGGAAACACTGTCTGCATGGAAGATAATGAAGGGTTCCACAGCCATAAGGGCCTGTAACTCAGAAATTCTTCTTGCTGAAGTGATGGCTAGCAGTAAGGCTGTTTTCCAAGAGAGGAATTTTAACTCTGCTGTAGCAGCAGGCTCAAAAGGGGGCGCGCGTGAGATTCTCTAGTACAAAGTTAAGGTTCCAGGCAGGAGTGGGAGCTCTCCTTGGGGGTCTTAAATTGTTAACTCCTCTCAGGAACTGTTTGATCAGAGGGTGAGAGAAGAGGGGTGGCTCAGTAATGTAATGAGCTGAGATGGCATTGGCATGAATCTTAACTGATGAGAAGGGAGAGGCCTTTGTGGAGCAGCTCTGCTAGGTAATCTAGGATTTGAGGTATGGAGGCCCCAGCTGGGTCCTTCCCTTGAGACTGGCTCCAAAAACAGCATCTATTCCACTTTTCCGAATAGGATTTCCTAGTACTGGGCCTCCTGGCCTCAAGGATAACATCCAGCACCTGTTTGCTGAGGGTTGCTGGTGATGTATTCAGGAACTAAGCCAGGCTGCCAAGTTCAGGGTTTGCAGCTGAGGATGCAAAATCTGTCCCTCCTGCTGGGACAGCAGAGAGAAGGTCTGCTGTAGGTGCCAGGGTGGCACTGCTGTCAGACTGCGTAGGAGTGGGTACCAGTGGCGTGGCCAGTCAGGTTCAATAAGGATTGTCCTTGGCCTGTCCTGTTTGATTTTGAGGAGTACCTTTGGATGGAGGGGCAGAGGGGGAAAGGCACAGATTGAGAGGTTTTCCCATTTGAAGGATAGGGCATCCACTTTCCAAGCTTGGCTGCGGGGAATTCTGGTGCAAAATTTGTTTAGTTGATGGGGTTTTTTGGGGGGGGGGGACGTAGAGAGGTCCACCTCTGGTGTCCTCCACCTGTGTATTAGAAGTTTGAATGACTTTGGTTCCAGTTTCCACTCATGTGGGTCCATTAGATTTCTGCTTAAGTCGTCTGCCAGTGAATTTTGTTTGCCTGGCAGGAATTGAGCTTGCAGGTGCACTTGGTTGCTTAAGGCTGTGTTCCACAGTGTCATGGCTAACCTGCAGAGTGGGCAGGAATGAGTTCCCCCCTGCTTATGTACCACATAACTGTGGTGATGTCTGTCTTCATCAGGAATTGTCCTGGCAGGATAAGGTATTTGAAGGCTGTCAGTGTATTCTGTACAGCTAACATTTCTTTTCGATTGATATGCAGGTGAATTTGTCCTGGGCTCCATTTGCCTTGAATGCATTTGCCTGCCATGTGAGACCCCCATGCATAGTCTAATGTGTCTGTTGTGAGAGTTTGGACAGTGGGGGGTTGTGAGAAACGGAGTCCCTTGTTGTGGTTGCAAGCTTCTGCCCACCAAAGGAACTCTGTCCTTAAGCAAGGAATGATAGGAATCACTGCTTCCAGGTCCTGGGAATGTTGACAGCAGAGACTTTTTAAGTACCATTGAAGTTTCCTCATATGCAGTCTTGTATATGGAATCAGTAGAATACATGAGGCCATGAACCCTAGGGCTTGCAGTATTTTTCTTGCAGATAGCTGGGTTTGGGTGGCCAGTAGTTTGAAATAAGTTGTCAAATAAACCTGCTTTTCTGGAGTGAGGAATGCTATCTGGGAAGTTGTGTTCAAGCTTGCCCCCAGGAATACAATCTTTTGGCTGGGTACCAGATGTGATTTCTTTTAGTTGATGGTATACCCCAGAGAAGTTACGAGTCTCAAACATCAGGTGCTGAAGTAGCAATTCCTGACTGTCTGCCTGAATCAGGCAATCGTCCAAGTATGGGTAAATTTGAATATTTCTCTGCCTGCAGCAAGCAATGGCTGGAGCCAGGCACTTTGTGAATACCCTGGGTGCAGTAGATAAGCCAAAAGGAAGTGCAGAGAACTGATGGTGCATACAGCCTGCCCTGAAACATAGATATTTCCTGCAAGATTCCCTTACTGGGATGTGCAGATAAGCTTCTTTTAAGTCTAGGGTGACTAGTCAGGAGTCCTTGGCTAGCATAGAAAGGAGCTGCTGGAGTGTAAGCATTTTGAATTTTGGTACCACCAGGAAGATGTTTAGGGTTGACAGGTCCAGAATAGGGTGCCAAGAGTTCTTTCCTGGGCACCAGAAACAGCCTGGAGTAGAAACCCTGTCCCCTTTGCTCTGTTGGCACAGGTTGAATAGCCCTGATACTGAAGAGAAAGTACTTGCTTTTGGGCCTCTGTCCACTGGTTTGGAGGAAGGTCTGGCAATCCACTTGGGGTAGGCAGAGAGTGGAAATAGAATCTGTATCCCTGGGATAAAATGATTAAGACCCATCGGGCCTGGGTAATATACTCCCATTTTTTTGCATGCAGGGCCAGTTTTCCTCCTAGGGGTGCAAGTACTTGGGCATGGCTGGGAAGGGTTAAGGACAAGTCATTGTGAACTTTTTCCATGGGGGGGGGGGGAGTGGCTTACCACTCCCAATTTTTGAGGAGGGAGCACTCCATTGTTTAGATCTGTGCATACCCTGAGACTGCAGTCTTTGTGGTCTGTTGCCCCGGGGTTTTGACTGAGAAGGTCTGGAAGGGACTGGAAAGGACCAGTTATTTGAAGTCCAATGCCTACTGAATCTAGGTGACTGTACCTGTAAGGAATCTTTAAGAGTTTGCATGGATTTAGCTTTTTCTGCCATCTTTTTAAGAACTACTTCTGCTTTAGAGCCAAACAAACATTCTTGGTTTAATGGAGCATCAAGTAATTTTGCCTTGACATGGTCTGGCAAGATTTGTTCCTTCAACCAAGCATGTCTTCTCAGAACAGACCCAGTGACAGCATCCCTGCAAGATGCTTCTAAGGCATCAAAACCACACTGCAAAGTATGTTTATCAACTTGGTTTTCGGAATGCATTAAGTCTTGTAAGCCCTTATTTTCTGCACAATCAGGAATCAACAACATTTTTTGTTTAATTAGATCAATAATATACTGCTGGTACTTCAACATGTGAAAGTGGCGATTTAAAGTCCTGATGGCAAGAGTTGCAGAGGTATATACCTTCTTACCCCATCTGTCTAGAGCCATAGAATCCGTCAGAAGGGGTAGGGTTTTTGGCTGTAGAAGCCTTAATACCTTTAGGTCCCTGGGAAATGGTCTCTGGATCAGCAGTGGGATTTTTAAAGAGAAATTTGTGAGAGTCAGGTGCTCTCTGTATTATCTTGTCAGGCTTTCTAGGACCAGGTAAGTAAAGTATCAGGGGTAAGGCTTGATTCCATGAAGACATAATCTACAATATCCAGGACAGGGGGAATAGCTAGAGGCCTATTATGAGGCAAGTTCCCTGAGTCTCTTTTTGGACTGTGGGTAGTCCTGGCATTCCCAATGGAAATGCTCTCTTAGGGTATATGCAAGGTTTCACCGAAAGAAAGGTCCTTGGGTGGGGTGGGGGGGGCTGAGGGAACTGACTCCTCTGCATCGGAGTCCTCATAGGTAAATAAGGGTATGTCCTGGTAGTCACAAAGGTCACAGTCATCAGACTCATGCTCTGAAGAATCAGAAGGAAAATCAATTATTGTCTTTTAGAAGTGAAGGCTGGCTTCCCCTAATTAAAGTAATAAGGTCTTCAGCCATTCTAAGCATTTGTTTCTGTGGCATGGGAGCTTGAGAATGTGCTTTGGTCGTCTGTTTCCTAGGCGTAGTGCGAACTCTGGGCCTGAGAAATTTGGCAGATTTAGTCATTAACGAAGTAGTCGGTTTAATACGAACATCGGAAGGTCTGAATACACCCTCAGAAGCCGGTGCCTGCACAGCGCCTCCGGACCCATCCAAGGTAGAGACATACGCAGGTTCCATAGTCGAAGAAGCATCTCGCGGCATACCGGACTCTGAATGGGTCTCAGTAGAGGCCTGTGAATCTGTAGAAGCGGGTAACAGGGGCTGCAAAAGTGCCTCACTGAGTACCGGCGGACTGGCGACTAGGTTAACAGAAGTGTCGTTGGCAGTTTTAGACCTATGCGATCTGTCTCTGTATTTTTGCATTTTTTTCAGAAGGTCGGTAGTCGGATGGCTTACCGACGTCATTCAGGAATATGGAGAATGACAGCGAAAGAACTGAGACACAAAAATAGCCAGATGACAAATAGTTTGGGCGTTGAACAAGGCACAAAACTGACAGCGAGGGACGTCGTGGTCTGGGCCTAAACAGGTGATGCAGTAAGAATGAAAATCTCTGTGAGGTATTTGCTTTCCACAGGCAAGACAATGGTTAACTTTTTCTGACATCGGTTAGAGCAAGAAAAAAGGATCCCCAACGGGGTACTTAGCTTTAGATGACTTCAGGTCTGAAACTTGAAAAATGAAAATTTCAGGTAGCTGCCGGCCAGCACTTGCAAACTGCTTCTGCTTCAGGCTCCCATGCGGCAATAAAAGCTGATGTAATGGCAACTACTGCATGTTTCATACCCCTGACGACCTGACTTCCTGGATGAGGAGGAAGCATCTGACGGAGAAATCCAAAGACTCTGGTATTCGGGCTAACTGAGGGCTACCTGCAGGCAGATAACCAAGTGTGATGGCTGCAACAATGAAACACGAACATCCATACTTGCAGAAAACTGTTCTGGAGGAGTAAGGTTTAAATGAAGGCAGGAATTATGCAGTGTGTGTAACAGAGGACTGAATGAGTGGTATTAAGGTAGGAAAACATATGCAATGTATTAAATGGAAACAAATGTAAAGGAAAGCAACGTTAATATGTTTTTCTTTTCTATTAATGTATGTGAGACCTAAATGATGTTTAAACACCTTTGTTAAATTAAGACCCCCCCATTTCATTTTGCTATCTTTTCTCTGTATTTGTGTTCTCTAAGTACTGTTACCAGGGCAACTATTCTCACTTTATATTTCCTGCTTTCTTTTCCCAATAGTCTCTCCTCATCTCTTCTTAGCTCCTCTGGCAACCTAATAATTTTCTCTACTGTCAGGCTTTCCGGTTTCCTACTACTTCTTACTTATTGCTCTTCTTGGTTATTAAATACAATTCTCTCAGCTGCGTCTGTAATTTTCCCCTCACCCCATTCCCAGAAAAGAATGCTGATTTTGTTAGGATGATTTTAACTTCTGACCTATATTTTTATTATTGCCAACAAATCTCATCTGAATTGGAATACACTCATACAGCCCCAGAATAAAACAGTCCAGTTACCCTTCTCACATGTTTCAATTTCATCAGATAGACTGCGGCACTGGCGACACCGG